>NW_024724844.1:112500-115000 GCF_018991925.1 Homarus americanus
CAAAAACAAAATTCCAAAAGTGCCCCCTGAGAAATACTCCCCAGAATTGATCCAAAACTGCCCCCGAAAGACAATGCAGAGTCCCTTAGAACACCCCCAGAGAAGCGCCCCTCACCCGAAGAAAACCGCCCCACACCCCCAGAGAAGCGCCCACCCCAGAGAAACACCCCACACAACAGAGAAGCGCCTCACACCACAGAGAAGCGCCCACACCAAAGAGAAGCACCCAGCACCACAGAGAAGCGCCCACTCCACAGAGAAGCGCCCCACAGCCCCAGAGAAGCGCCCACACCCCAGAGAAGCGCCCCAGACCTCTACACCGCCTACAGTAGTTAAGTTACCCATTGTCTGTTGCCCAAAACGCTGCACTCACGACCCATTAGGCATGATACTAGGCTTTGTAGCTCAGTCCGAGTGCCACTGAGGGCCGCCTGATTTGAGCTAAGGGCACTGAGGCCTGTACTTAAGGGCCACCCTGAAAGGACCTCGAGTGAAGGGTGTCCGAGATTCATAAACACGTGTGGTATAAGGGGTAAGGAGGGGGTGAAGGTAGGGGAGGAGGTGAATGTAAGGGAGGGGAGAGGAGGAAGGGGTGAATGTAAGGGAGGAGAGAGGATGAGGAGAGGGGAGGGGTGAAGGTAGGAAGAGAGAGGAGAGGGGAGAGAGGAGAGGGGAGAGAGAGAGAGAGAGAGAGAGAGAGAGAGAGAGAGAGAGAGAGAGAGAGAGAGAGAGAGAGAGAGAGAGAGAGAGAGAGAGAGAGAGAGAGAGGGTGGGATGGTGGTAAAGGAGGAGATGGAGGAAGGAAGAGAGAAGGGGAAAAAAAAGGCAGAAAAAAAGATGAGAGAAAGGAAGAATAAACATTGGAGGAGAAAGAAAGAGAGAGAGAGAGAGAGAGAGAGAGAGAGAGAGAGAGAGAGAGAGAGAGAGAGAGAGAGAGAGAGAGAGAGTATGAAAGGTGGTAATTAGGGAAAGCATAAAGAGACGAAGCACAACACACACACACACACACACACACACACACACACACACACACACACATCAAACGACTGCGCTGACGTAAGAGGAGCAGACTGTCGGCGGCGTTGGCGTACACTAAGGCTGCTCCAGTTAACTGTACCACAAATTTTTCCCCCTGTGTATAAAATGTGATTTGTCGGCACGCCATTACTCCTGGACGAGGAAAGACGCACACTCTCTGGGAGGAGGGGGGAGGGGGAGGGGGGAGGTGGGGGGAGATGGAGGTGGGGGGGAGGTGGGGGAGGTGGGGGAGGTGGGGGAGAGGGGGCTGTGGAGGAAGCTTAACTGATAATAAGAAAGAATGATGAAGAGGGATGTTATAATGATGAGGGGAGAGGAGGAAGAGGGATGATGGAGGGGGGGAGAGAAGGGAGAGAGAGGGAGGGAGGGAAGGGGGAGGAGGGAAGAGGGAGGGGAGGAGGGGAGGGAGGAAGGGGAGGGGAGGAGGGGAGGGGAGGGAAGGGAGGGGAGGGAGGAAGGGAGGGAGGGAGGGAGGGGAGGGAGGGAGGGAGGGAGGGGAGGGAGGGGAGGGGAGAGAGGGGAGGGAGGGAGGAGGGAGGGGAGGGAGAGGGAGGGAAGGAGGGAGGAAGGGAGGGAAGGGAGGGGAGGGAAGGGAGGGAAGGGAGGGAGGGAAGGGAGGGAGGGAGGGAGGGAGGGAGGGGAGGGAGGGGAGGGAGGGAGGGGAAGGAGGGAGGAAGGAGGGGAGGGGAGGGGAGGGAAGGAGGGAGGAAGGGAGGAAGGAGGGAGGAAGGGAGGGGAGGAAGGAGGGAGGGAAGGAGGGAGAGGGAAGGAAGGAGGGGAAGAGGGAGGGGAGGGAGGGAGAGGGAAGGAGGGAGAAGGGAGGGAAGGAGGGGAGGGGAGGGAAGGAGGGAGGAGGAAGGAGGGGGAGGAGGGAAGGAGGGAGAAGAGAAGGGAAGGAGGGAGGGGAGGAAGGAGGGAGGAAGGGAGGGGAAGAGGAGGAAGGGAGGGGGAGGAGGAGGGAGGGGAGGAGGGAGGAGGAGGAGGAGGGAGGGAAGGGAGGGGAGGAGGGGAGAGGGAGGGAGGGGAGGGGAGGGAAGGGAGGGGAGGGAGGGGAGGGAAGGAGGGAGGAAGGGGAGGGAAGGAGGGGAGGAGGGAAGGAGGGGAGGGGAGGGAAGGGAGGGGAGGAAGGAGGGAGGGAGGGGGAGGGAGGGAGGGGAGGGAGGGAGGAGGGAAGGGGAGGGAGGGAGGGGAGGGAAGGGGAGGGAGGGGAGGGGAGGGGAAGGGGAGGGAGGGAAGGGAAGGGGAGAGAATGAGGGAGGGGAGAGAGGGGAGAGAATGAGGGAGGGGAGAGAATAAGGGAGGGAGGGAGGGGGAGAGGAGGGAGGGAGGGGAGAGAGAGGGAGGGGAGGAGGGGAGAGAATGAGGAGGGAGAATAGGGGAGAGAATGAGGGAGGGAGAGAATGAGGGGAGGGAGAGAGGGAGAGAATGAGGGGGAGAGAATGAGGGAGGGGAGAGAGGGCCA
>NW_024724844.1:120000-146996 GCF_018991925.1 Homarus americanus
ATCCTCGAGCACTGACGTCCACACGGGCTTCATTGGACGTGTTTGAAGTCCTGTTGGAAATTCTCACCGTCCAATGGAAGGAGGGTCGGTACTACCCTGGACATCACGACATACTTCTACTACTACTACTACTACTACTATTAGTACTACTTTTATTTCTACTACTACTACTACTACTGCTACTACTTCTACTACTACTATTTATACATTCATTTATATTATCATTCGTTTTGTTATTGTGATCAGTAATGAGAGAGAGAGAGAGAGAGAGAGAGAGAGAGAGAGAGAGAGAGAGAGAGAGAGAGACCAAAATTCTCATTATTCTGATTTGATTAACAAGCTACTATCGGTCTCTTGGTGGCTGGCTGTTCTGAGAGCCGACCTCTCCTCCTCCTACCAACCCGGCTTTGCGTTTTCACGATCGGCTGCCCATCAAAAGCCGACACAAAACACATTACCGAGGACGCTGATGCCAAACGACTCGATAAAGACGATTACTGGTTAAGCTATGAGCTATTGGGTGCACATACATACATACATACATACATACATACATACATACATACATATAGTGAAGGTATCTAGTTCAGGTAATCTCAGTGTAAATTTTGCTTCTAACTGGATCCCAAGACTGGGTTCTGTACCATATGGAATACACTACTCAACCCCACTAGAGAAGGAAACATTTGACTTTTATCCAACACTTCTTAAAAGGATCCGAACTCTTAACCCCCTCTTAAAAGCTGATCGGATCCCTCACCTCCCCTAAGCTAATCCAACATCCAGCTAATAAAAAAGGTTTGACTCGACAAGGGATAAAGAGCTTCAATACCATGTAGTGATAGATCATACCACTGAGTATTTTCACTACAATAAAAGGGTTTCAATTCCCCTGTTGTATTTCACGATTCTGTCCCATATACTTAAAAAAAAAATATTTCCTAAAAAAAATTATTCCTGTCTTAACATATAAGCCTCAGACAGACAGACAGACAGACAGACAGACAGACAGACAGACACAGACAGACAGACAGACAGACACAGACAGAAGAGACAGCTCCAAGAAATACCTAGTGGTTGTGAAAAAAATATAACCGCGATCTTATTTCCATCTAAAAACAAAACAAAATAACCACAATGTTTTAATCCTTTCACTGATAACAAAAATACATCTTGATATATCTTTGTTATCTAATAGAGCGTTATCTTTATTTTCTTTAGACCAAAAGATAACACCGCTATCTATAGTGGCTGGAAAAATCTACAGAATCTGTTTTTGTTTATTGGTTCTGAAATACATAATAAAGATACTCTTCTCTCTCTCTTGTGTTTGTCAGGATTCAGTAACTCACATACAAAGAAATGGATTACTGTTTGGATTTACACGGATTTTCGGTTGCAATTTTGTCTCCTAACTGGTGCTAAGTGAAGGTATCTAGTTAAGGTAGAGTCTCACTGTTAATTTTTGTTTTCTAACTGGTGCTAAGTGAAGGTATCTAGTTAAGGTAGAGTCTCAGTGTTAATTTTGTCTCCTAACTGGTGCTAAGTGAAGGTATCTAGTTGGGAGAGTCTCAGTGTTAATTTTGTCTTCTAATTGGTGCTAAGTGAAGGTATCTAGTTAAGGGTAGAGCTCTCAGTGTTAATTTTGTCTCCTAACTGGTGCTATGAATGATCTAGTTAAGGTAGAGTCTCAGTGTTAATTTTGTCTCCTAACTGGTGCAAGTGAAGGTATCTAGTTAAGGTAGAATCTCAGTGTTAATTTTGCTCCTAACTGGTGCTAAGTGAAGGTATCTAGTTAAGTGAGAGTCTCAGTGTTAATTTTGTCTCCTAACTGTTAAGTGAAGGTATCTGGTTAAGGTAGGAGTCTCACTGTTAATTTGTCTCCTAACTGGTGCTAAGTGAACGTATCTAGTTAGGTAGAGTCTCAGTGTTAATTTAATACCACCTTACACGTTATTTTGCTGGTTTAGATGAAATGAGGCAGTTAAAACCCGTCCATACATCTCCAGTTAAGAGGAAATAACGGACAGAATTATCGTGACCCCTGACAGCTTCCCCCAAATCGTCTGGTGAACAATGAGAATGAAGAAGAATGAAAGAAATTGGCAAATGAAGGAGAATAAGGAATAATGAAGAATGTGGTTGTTGGAATGTGTCGTCTGTAAATTGCCAGCATTGTTCGTACCAACTATCGGCCCTAATGACCTCTGATGATGATAATGATAGTAATAATTAGAGAGGTGGAATAATAGTGATGATTCTGTATAAATAATAATAATAATAATAATAATAATAATAATAATAATAATAATAATAATAATAATAATAATAATAATTGGTGCGAGGCTTTTGCCATTACGGGGCCAATGAACACGGACGGCCGAAAAACAAGAATATCCTGAATTACGGACATGAACTTTAAGGTCACGCAATGAATCAAGAATACGGACAAACTAAAGACACAGGTGGTAAGGACACGAACGAATCAAGAACACGAATGAACTAAAACATGGATGATAAGGACACGAACTAAACAAGGACACGAACGATCCAAGAACAAAGACGGACCAAAAACACGGACGAAACAAAAACACGGACGATAAGAACACGGACTAAGGACGTATGCCACAACCATCACATGAGGACCAACTTAAAAAAAATATTTCTCGCTAATTGATGAAAAAAAAAATCCGATTCGTAGAAGGTCTTTGGGTGATGTGCCCGGGGCTGTGAGGGGAGGGGTGGGGGGGTGAGAGGGTGAAGGAGAGGGAGGGGAGAGGAGGGGAGGGAGGGAAAAGAGGGAGGGAAAATCTCATTCACACCTCCTTGTACAGTTTGTGTGTGAGAGAGAGAGAGAGAGAGAGAGAGAGAGAGAGAGAGAGAGAGAGAGAGAGAGAGAGAGAGAGAGAGAGAGAGAGAGAGACTCCTAACTCACATTATCACCATTAAGACACGCAGTTAAATCTTATTATATAAATACTGTCAATTTCAATAACAAAGGAATAAATTATAGGCTTCAACAGTTCCTTAAAATCAGTGAAAATCAAATACACAAATATTCAAGTTTTTACGCACAAAGTCTTTTAAAAACCTAAATAAGAACGATTTATTTATTTTTTTTCACGGGCAAATTCCTTTACAAGTCAGCATGAATTAAGTATTATTCGTAAGGGTTTAAACAGACGAGGTGTTTTATCAAACCCCAAACACACACACAAAAAATAAACATTCGCTGGATATTTAAGACAGACCATTTAAAACCAAAATGTAGCAAAACTCTAAGTGGTTATAAAATATTGCGTGATCGAGTGTGATCCAGGGTGATTCAGTGTAGCATAGTATGACTCAGTGTGATCCAGGGTGATTCAGTGTAGCATAGTATGACTCAGTGTGATATAGGGTGATCCAGGAGATTCAGTGTAGCATAGCATGACTCAGTGTGATCCAGGGTGATTCAGTGTAGCATAGTATGACTTAGTGTGATCCAGGGTGATTCAGTGTAGTATAGTATGACTCAGGGTGATCCAGGGTGATTCAGTGTAGCATAATATGACCCAGTGTGATATAGGGTGATCCAGGGAGATTCAGTGTAGCATAGGATGACTCAGTGTGATCGAGTGTGATATAGGGTGATCCAGGGTGATCCAGTGCGATATAGATGATTCAGATTGATTTAGTGGATACAGGTTGAGCCAGGGTGATCTAAGGTGAGCCAGGGTGATACAGGTTGAGCCAGGGTGATCTAAGGTGAGCCAGGTGATAGCAGGTTGAGCCAGTGACCTAAGGTGAGCCAGGGTGAACAGGGTTGAGCCAGGGTGATCTAAGAGCCAGGTGACAGGCTGAGCCAGGTGAGCCAGGGTGAGCCAGGGTGATCTAGGGTGAGCCAGGGTGAGTCAGGGTGAGCCAGGGTGATCGATTAACCCTATAAAACTAATGAGACATGCTCCCGGGTATAGGGCGAGTCCCTTTGTGTATTGTGGGAAACGAGTTTTGTATTAGATTAGTGATGTGGTGGTGTGTGTGGTGGATGTGGTGATGTGTGGTGATGTGGTGGTGTGTGGTGATGTGTGGTGGTGGTGTGGTGATGTGTGGTGGTGTGTGGTGATGTGTGTGGTGGTGTGTGGTGATGTGTGGTGTATGGTGATGTGGTGGTGTGGTGATGTGGTGGTGTGATGGTCGTGTGGTGATTGTGGTGGTGTGGTGATGTGTGGTGGTGTGTGGTGATGTGTGGTTGGTGTGGTGATGTGTGTGTGGTGTGGTGGTGTGGCGATGTATGGTGTGTGGTGATGTATGGTGTGTGGTGGTATGTGGCGATGTATGGTGTGTGGTGGTGTGTGGCGATGTATGGTGTGTGGTGGTGGCGATGCATGGTGTGGTGGTGTGTGGCGATGTATGGTGTGTGGCGATGTATGGTGTGGTGTGTGTATGACGTATGGTGTGTGGTGGTGTGTGGTGATGTATGGTGTGTGGAGCGTATGATGTATGGTATGATGGTGTGGTGTGTGGCGATATGGTGTGGTGGTGTGTGATGTATGGTGTATGATGTATGGTGTGGTGGTGTGTGGCGATGTATGGTGGTGTGTGGCGATGTATGGTGTGTGGTGGTGTGTGGCGATGTATGGTGTGTGGCGATGTATGGTGTGGTGTGGTGTGTGGCGATGTATGTGTGGTGATGTAATGGTGTGTGGTGGTGTGGCGATGTATGGTGTGGTGTGTGGCGATGTATGGTGGTGTGTGATGGTGTGGTGTCTGGTGCTGTAAGATGTGATGGTGTGTGGTGATGATGGTGATGTGTGGTGATCTGTGATGGTGTGTGGTGATGTATGGTGGTGTGTGGTGTGTATGACATGGTGTGTGGGAGTGTGGTGGTATGTGGCGATGTATTTGTGTGGCGATGTATGTGTGTGGTGGTGTGTGGCGATGTATGGTGTGTGGTGATGTGGCGATGTATGGTGGTGTGTGGTGGTGTGTGGTGATGTGTGTGGTGATGTGGTGGTGTGTGGTAATGTGGTGGTGTGTGGTGATCTGTGATGGTGTGTGGTGATGTATGGTGGTGTGTGGTGGTGTGTGGCGATGTATGGTGTGTGGTGATGAGTGGTGTGTGGTGGTGTGTGGCGATGCATGGTGGTGTGTGGTGGTGTGTGGTGTCTGGTGATGTGTGGTGATGTGTGATGTGTGTGGTGTATGGTGATGTGTGGTGATCTGTGATGGTGTGTGGTGATGTATGGTGGTGTGTGGTGGTGTGTGATGATGGTGTGTGGTGATGTATGGTGTGGTGGTGTGTGGCGATGTATGGTGTGTGGCGATGTATGGTGTGGCGATGTATGGTGTGTGGTGGTGTGTGGCGATGTATGGTGTGTGTGGTGGTATGTGGTGGGTGTGATGTATGGTGTGTGGTGGTGTGTGGTGATGTGTGTGGTGATGTGTGGTGGTGTGGTGATGTATGGTGTGTGGTATGTGGTGATGTATGGTATCTGGTGGAGTGATGTATGGTGATGTATGGTGGTGTATGGTGATGTATGGTGGTGTATGGTGATGTATGTGTAGATGTGGTGATGTATGGTGGGTATTCTCCACTATTTTCTTCCTCTTCCTTTTTATTCCTCTCACGTTAATAACACGTCTCTTGCTCTGTCTGTTTGCATTACAGTTTTAATCTGTTTTTCCTTATTCTTTATTCTTTCTCTTGTTTTTTTCGTGTTTTATTATTTCTGCTTTTTTGTGATTTTTGTTATGTTTTTTTTTACAAGGTACACACACACACACACACACACACACACACACACACACACACACACACGGGAAGAGAAACAAACAAACAAACACAGTAGCAGCCTCAGGAAACCATCCCACCTCCTAAATACACAGACAGACAGACAGACAGACAGACAGCACCTCATCTCCACATAACAAGGAGGGTATTAATAATGTGTTTTTTATCTAATTTATGTAGGGGCGCCATCTGTCAGACACACACACACACACACACACACACACACACACACACACACACACACACACACACATCACACACAAGGACCCTCTTCGATTACAAACAAAACGACAGATCATTATATCTCCTCCTCCTCCTCCTCACTCTCCTTCCTCCTCCCTCCCTCCCTGTGGTGTGCAGTGCCATGGATCACGTTAAGGTTGGTTAATCACCCTGGGATATTATTACTTATTCACCACGGCTGAGGGTGCTAGGGAAGGGAGGGTGCCAGGGAGGAGGGAGGGTGCCAGGGAGGAGGGAGAAGGTTAGAGGGAAGAAGAGAGGGAGGTGGAGAGAGGAGGGAAGGAGTGAGAGGCAAAAAGAGGGAGGGGAGGGGAAGGAGGGTGGAGAGAGAGAGGGAAGGAGGGAGGGAGGGAGGAGGGAGGGAGGAGTGAGGAGGCAAGAGGGAGGGAGGGAAGGAGGGAGAGAGAGAAGGAAGGAGGAGGGGAGGAGGGAGGGTGAGAGGCAAGGAGGAGGAAGGGAAGGAGGGAAGATTGAGGGAGGGAAAGAGCTTAGGGGAGGAGGGAGGGTGAGAGGGGAGAAGAGGTAGGGGAGGGTAAGGGAGAATAAGGAGGGCAAGAGGGATGGTTGGGGATGTGTTGGGGATGTGTTAGGGATGTGTTGGGGGATGGGTTAGGGGGTGTTGGGGTGTGATGGGATGTAATGAGGGTGGAGGGATGTGTCGGGAGTGGATGGGATGTGTTGGGGATGTGTTAGGGGATGTGTTGTGGGGATGTGTTAGGGATGTGATGGGATGTGTTGGGGATGTGTTAGGGATGGGAAAGAGTGCAGATCCAGATCGTAGGTGCAGGCACTGGCACTCCTTGAAGCACGTGGCACTGAAGGTGTATTTCTCTTACCTACGCTAGCTGAAGGTGTAGGTGAGGCTAAGTGGCACTGGCACCCTAACCCTTAACAACATGGCACAAGGGTAAATAATCCCTTATATACCCATTACAACTGAGGGTGCCATCCCGAGGTGTGGATGGCACTTGGCACTCTCACCGTTATGGAACGTGGCACTAAGGATGTTATTTCCTTTAGAGGGAAAGTGGACCCCTCTCTCTCTCATATTGACCCCAGCAGTGAGTTGTCTCGTGTCGCCTGAAGGGTGAGGGGTGAGGTGGTGAGGTGAGGTGAGGGTGAGGTGAGGGTGAGACAGAGGACCTGCTGAAGCCCTGCAGTGTGGGGGGAAGGGATGAGAAGAGGAGGAGGGAGAAAAGGAGGAGGAGGACAAAGTAGAAGGAGGAGAAGGAGGAGGAAAGGGAGGCGGAGGAAGGGGGAGGGAGGAGAGGGAGAGAAAGACAAAATGATGATACCGAAAAATGTAAATATAAACAGAGACAGAGAGAGACACACTCCTCGCCAGCAGCACACCCTCTTCCTGCCTCCCCTTGTCCAAACAGAGCCCTGCTGGCACCCCTGCCCCCTGCGGCACCCTCCGCAGCTCCACGGCACTCCTCACTGGCACAAAATGGCACCGCCATAACCCAGCCACGGTAAATATTTGCTCAAGTTTAGGGACAAAGTTAAACCACATCTCCATCAGTGGTAATAAACCGGGTATTTTTTCTTTTTTCTTCGGGGATGGGTTGGTTTAGTTTGGTTTATTTTGGGCTGGGCTGGTTTAGTGGGTTGAGTTGGTTTATTTGGCTGGTGGTTTAGTTGGGTTAGTTTGGTTTATTTTCGGGCTGGGCTGGTTAAGTTGGTTTATTTTGTTTATTTTGGCGGTTGGTTTAGTTGGTTTATTTTGGTTTATTTTGGGCTTGGGTTGGTTTGATTGGTTTAGTTTGGTTTTATTTGGCTTGGTTGTTTTAGTGGTTAGTTTGGGTTAGTTTGGTTTATTTTGGGGTGGTTGGTTAAGTGGTTCCTGGTGTTGACATGTTGATATTGTGTGTGACGCATTCACATACACATCCTCAAACAATACACACGTACACGAACATACACACAAACACATTCACATACATACATACATACATACATACATACATCACATACATACATACATGCATACATCTCTGTCTATCTCAGCTAAGAAAAATTAAAATTCTATCAGCTACAGACAGACAGACAGACAGACAGACAGACAGACAGACAGACAGGGATAAAGACAGACAGACAGACAAACGACAGGATAAAGACAGACAGACAAGCGAGGATAAAGACAGACAAACAGACGAACGAACGACAGACGACAGACGGACAGGGAATAAAGACAGACAGACAGACAAACGGGCAGGATAAAGACAGACAGACGGGCAGGGAAAGGACAGACGAACAGACAGACCAGGGATGAGACAGACAGACAGACAGGGATAAAGACAGACAGACAGACAGACAGACAGACAGACAGACAGACAGACAAACGAGGACAGGAAGAAGACGAACCAGACAGACAGGGATAAAGACAGACAGACGAACAGACAGACAGACAGACGGGCAGACAGACAGACAGGGATAGAGAGCAGACAGACAGACAGACAGACAGACAGACAAACAGACAGACAGACAGACAGACGAAAGGATACAAAGACAGACAGGGATAAAGACAGACAAACAAACAGACAGACAGACGAACAGACAGAACAGACAGACAGACAAGGTTACAATCTCCGAGTTAATTTTGGTCATCATCACAACAAGTAAGTCATATTAGTAACGATATTAAAGGGCTGTTACCACTAATGACCTCAAGACGTCTCCTGATTGGCCAAAGAAACTGGTCATTACAGCATCAATTGGTTCTAATTACCTGTTGAAAGGCGCAGGTAAATCTTAAATGAAATAAGTGAAATTTGTCCTCCACTAAAAGGACACAAGGGCGGTGGTGTCATAAGGAGGACATATCAAAGATGTTGAGAGCTTATTTTCGCACCTATTGACGTGTTTGGTTAACATTCTCTTGCCCCCCATTCGTGTAATTATGCTCTCTCTCTCTCTCTCAAGATTTGCAGGCATCTATTCGCTGCTTTTAAAGGTGATTTTGTGGATTGCAGCCGTGTGACGACCATTGAGACATGTGTTAAGCACTTTAATCCCCCCATAGCTAACGCTACTACGACAGAGACGAGACAGTGGGTAGGTGGGAGTAAGACAAGCGGAGGTTAGTGCGCTCTCCTCCACCTTACCTGGCCGCTCAGGTCTTGTTGACACGTTACCATGACGACGAGGCGGTAATTCTGGCCCCCTGCTGCTGTCATTTGTGACCCCATTCATGCAACAGATACTTCATCGGTGTAGTTACTAGGATCCATCACTGCCATAATATTACCACACTATTATTGCCTCCTACCACTATTACCCACTACCGACTATTACCATATTATTGCCACTATTACCACAAAACCACTATTGCCACACTACCACTATTGCCTCACCACTATTATTACCACTATTGCCACACTCCACTATTAATGCCACTGTTACCCCTGACCACTGTTACCACTGCCACCTATTATTACCCTATTGCCTCACTACCACTATTATTACCTCACTACCACTATTATGCCACTGTTACATCTCACTACCACTATTACCCACTACCCTATTACCACACTACCACTGTTACTCACCTACCATATTGCCACTGTTACACCACACTACCACTATTATTACCATATTACCTCACTACCACTATTACCTCCTACCACTATTACCTCACTACCACTAGCCATACCACTATTGCCTCACTACCTATTATTACCACTATTACCACACTACCACTATTACCTCCTACCATATTATTACCACTATTGCCCCCACTACCACCTATTGTACCCACTATTACCCCTACCACTATTACCTCAACTACACTATTACCACTATTACCTCCTACCACTATTATTACCACTATGCCTCCTACCACTATTGCCTCCCACTACCACTATTATTACCACTATTGCCTCCACTACCACTATTGCCTCACTACCACTATTGTACCACTATTACCTCCACTACTATTATTACCACTATTACCTCACTACCACTATTACCTCACTACCACTATTATTACCACTATTACCTCACTACCTATTACCTCACTACCTATTATTACCACTATTCTCCTGCCACTGTATTACCACTATTACTCACCACCACTACAATGCCACTATTGCCTCACTATTACCTCCACTATTACCTCCACACCACCCTCCTGCACTATTATTACCACTATTACCTCCCACTATTACCTCCTGCCACTATTAATACCTCCTGCCACTACTATCACCCACTATTACCTCACTACCACTGTTACTACTATTACCTCACCATATTGCCTCACTACCACTATATTACCACTATTACCTCACTACCACTGTGCCTCCACTACCACTATTACCTCACTACCACTATTACCTCACACTACCACTAATTACCACTATTACCCACACTACCACCTATTACCTCACTACCACTATTACCACACCACTATTACCTCACTACCACTATTATTACCACTATTACCTCACACCACTATTACCCCACTATTACCTCCTGCCACTATTATTACCTCACTACCACTATTATTACCTATTACCTACTACTATTACCCCTACCACTATTACCTCACACCACCTATTACCTCCCACTACCACTATTATTACCACTATTACCTCACTACCACTATTACCCCACTACCACTATTACACCACTATTACCACACTACCACTATTACCCTCACACCACTATTACCACACTATATTACCTCCACTACCACCTATTATTACCACTATTACCACACTACACTTTATTACCACTATTGCCTCACTACCACCAGTATTACCACTAATACCTCACTACCACTATTAATACCACTAATACCTCACTACCACTATTATTACCACTATTGCCCCTACCACTATTATTACCACTATTACCACACTACCACTATTACCTCCTACCACATACCTCCTACCACTATTATTACCACTATTACTCCTACCACTATTATTACCACTATTACCACACTACCACCTATTACCTCACTACCACTATTATTGCCACTATTACCTCACTACCACTGTACCTCACTACCACTATTACCTCCACCACTATATTACCACTGTTACCTCACTGCCACTATTACATCACTACCACTATTACCTCCTGCTATTATTACCACTATTACCTCACTACCACTATTGGCCACTATTCCCACACTGCCTCTTTATCACTACACTATTATTGCCACTATTACCTCACTACCACTATTGCCTCACTACCACTGTTACCCACTATTGCCTCACTACTATTACCACTACCACTGTACCACTCTGCCTCCCACTATTACCTCCCCTACCACTATTACCTCACTACCATATTACCACTATTACCTCACTACCACTATTATCCTACCACCTAATGCCTCACTACCACTATTGCCTCACTACCACTATTACCTCCTGCCACTATTGCCTCCACTACCACTATTATTACCACTATTACCTCACTGCCACTATTATTACCACTATTACCACACACCACTATTATTACCATATTACCTCACTACCACTGTTACCTCCACTACCACTATTATTACCACTATTACCTCACTGCCACTATTATTGCCATATTGCCACACTACCACTATTACCTCACTACCTTGTACCACTATTGCCCCCACTGCCACTATTGTTGCCACTATTACCCCTACTGTACCTCACTGCCACTATTATTACCACTATTGCCTCACTACCCACTGTATTACACTATTATCACACTAACTGTTACCTCCTCCACTATTACCTCACTACCACTATTATTACCACTATTACCTCCTACCTACTATTATTGCCAATGTTACCTCACTACCACTATTATTACACTATTACCTCACTACCACTATTATTGCCACTATTACCTCCTACCACTATTAATACCTGCCCTACCTATTATTACCATTATTACCACACTACCACTAGTATTACCACTATTACCCTCCACTACCACTATTACCTCCTACCACTATTATTACCACTATTACCCACACTACCACTATTACCTCACTACCACTATTATTACCACTATTACCACACTACCTATTACCCCACTACCACTATTATTACCACTATTGCCACTGCCACTATTACCCCACTACCACTATTGCCTCACTACCACTATTATTACCCTACTGCCACTACCACTATTATTACCTCACTGTTACGCCACTACCACTATTGCCTCACTACCACTATTATTACCACTATTGCGTCACTACACACTATTATTGCCACTGTTACCCACTACCACTGCCACACTACCACTATTTTCACTCACTCACCACTATTATTGCCCTATTACACTCCACTGCCACTATTGTGCCACTATTGCCTCATACCACTATTATTACCACTATTGCCTCACTTTCTGCGATTATTGCCACTGTTGCACACTACCACTGTTATTGCCACTATTGCCTCTACCACTATTGTTGCCACTGTTACTTCACCACTATTATTGCTATTTGCCTCCACTACCACTGTTGCCCCACTACTGTTATTGCCTGTTGCCCACTGCCACTATTATTACCACTATTGCACCCAATTGCACTCACTGCCACTATTATTGCCACTATTGCCTCACTACTATTGCCTCACTGCCACTTTATTGCCTCCCACTACTATTGTTACCACTATTGCCTCACTGCTATTGTGCCACTGTTGCCACACTGCCTGTTGCATCACTGCCGCTATTGTTATACTATTGCCCTCCTTTCTGCTATTGCACTCCTGCCACTGTTACTTATACTTTCTGCCTATTATTGCCGCCATTATCACTGCCACTGGTATTGCCACTGTTGCGCTCACTGCCGCATTCACTCACTGCCGCTGTTACTCCTGCTGTTGCCCTCACTTTCACCACTATTAATTGCCACTGTTACCCACTACCACTGTTATATCACTGCCACTGTTACCTCACTGCCACTGTTATTGCCACTATTGCCTCACTGCCACTATTGTTGCCACTATTGCTCACTACTATTGCACCTGTTACCACACTACCACTTTATTGCCACTGTTATCACTACCACTGTTGCCACTATTACTGCCACTGTTACCTCACTCACTATTATTGCCACTGTTACTTACTATTGTCACTATTGCCCCACTGTTATCACTGCACTATTGTGCCACTGTTACATCACTACCACTATTGTGCACTGTTACATCACTGCCGCTATTGCATCTGCCACTGTTATTGCCGCTGTTATCACTGCCCTATTGTTGCCACTGTTATCTGCCGCTGTTGCATCACTGCCACTGTTATTGCCACTGTTAACACACTGCCGCTATTATTGCCACTGTTAACATCACTGCCACTATTATTGCCACTGTTTCTGCCACTGTTATTGCCACTGTTGCCCACTACCACTGTTATCACTGCCACTGTATTGCCACTATTGCTCTGCCACTGTTATTGCCACTGTTGCCACTGCCACTGTTACATCACTGCCACTATTATTGCCACTATTACCTCCACTACCACTATTGCATCACTGCCTATTATTGCCGTTATTGCCCCGCTACCACTGTGTTACCGCCTGTTACACACCGCTATTGTTGCCACTGTTATCGCTGCCACTATTGTGCCACTGTTATCACTGCACTATTGTTGCCACTATTGCCTCACTACGCCTATTATTGCCACTCATTACCACTACTATTATTGTTGCCGCATTAACATCACTGCCACTATTATTGCCATTGTTAACACCACTGTTACATCACTGCCGCTATTGCCAATGTTGCACTCACTGCCGCCTTATTTTTGTTACATCCCTTCACCTATTGCCTCACTGCCACTGTTATTGCCACTATTGCCTCACTACCACTATTATTGCTGCTATTGCCTCACTACCACTATTGCCCACTCACTACCACCTGTTATCACTGTTACCTTACCCACTGTTTACCACTATTATTGCCACTGTTACCTCACTACCACTGTTACCACTGTTACCTCACTACTATTGCCTCCACTGCCACTAGCTATTACCACTATTGCCTCACTGCCACTATTATTATACTATTGCCTCTGTTACACTCACTGCCACTGTTATCTTTATTACTCACTGCCGCTATTATTGCCATTATTGCCCCCACTACTGTTGCACTCACTGCCACCTGTTATTGCCACTATTACGCTCACTGCCGCTATTATTGCCACTGTTATCACTGCCACTGTTATTGCCGCCTATTGCCTCCTGCCACTTTTGCCCTCACTGCCACTGATTATTGCCACTGTTGCCTCACTGCCACTATTGTTATCACTGTTGCACTCACTGCCACTGTTGCCTCACTGCCACTATTGCCACTGTTGCACTCACTGCCACTATTATTGCCACTGTTAACACTCACTGCCACTATTATTACTGTTGCCTCACTGCCATTACTTGCTGCTATTGCCTCACTACCACTATTGCCATTATTGCACTACCACTATTGCCTCACTGCCACTATTATTGCCACTGTTGCACTCACTACTTTATTATTGCCACTGTTACCTCACTGCCACTATTGCCCACTGCCACTATTATTGCCACTATTGCCACGTTTACGCAACACGCACATCAGCACTAACACAACACACATGAACACTAACACAGCGCACACACACATCAACGCAACACCGGCCCCCAACACCGCATCAACGCTAACCTGACACAACACACACATCCATGCACAACGCAACACGCATCAACGCTAACGCAGCAAACACACATCAGCACTAACACGACGCAACGCACACGCCAGCACTTCAACACACCGACACCAGCACGCACGTCAGCACTAACACAACACGCATCAACCGCTTCCTGACGCAGCACGCACATCAGCACTAAGCACCAACCCCTGCACGCACATCAGCACTAACACAACCCCACAACCACGCACATCCAGCACTAACGCAACTGACGCACACATCCTTAACACAACCTGACACACGCATCAACACTAACCAGACACAACACACACATTAACACTAACGCAACCGCAACACGCATCAACACTAACACAACAAACACACACATCAACGCCTAACACAGCACCAACACACACGTCAACGCACTAACCGCAACCCACGACGCATCAACACTAACCTGAACACGACACGCGCGCACTTCAGCGCAACACAGCGCACGCAACACTAAACGCGGCCTAACGCGCACCAGCACCTGACGCAGCACGCGCATCAGCGCTGACACCTGCACCGCATCAGCGCTCAACTGGCCCCAGCACGCACATCAGCGCTAACACAGCCCTGACCCACGCATCGACGCCAACCGCAGCGCAGCACACACATCCAGCACTAACACAGCCTGGCACACGCATCAGCACTAACACCAGCCCGCAACGCACAACACACAGCACGTACGCACAGCACACAGCACAACAAACACACCAGCGCAAAGCACAACGCATCCAACGCTAACACACCCACACAACACGCACATCGACACTAACGCAACCACACACATCAGCACTAGCCTGACGCAGCACGCGCATCAGCACTTACAACCTGGCACCACGCACATCAGCGCAACGCAGCGCACAAAGCACGTCGACGCACTAACGCGAGCGCAGCACGCATCGGCGCTGGCACAGCAAACGCGTCAACGCCCTGACGCCAGCGCAGCGCACATCAGCCAACGCAGCACACGCATCAGCACTAAACGCAACCCAACACGCACATCAACGCTAACACAAACACACACATCAGCACTAACACCGCACAACACACACATCAACACTGGCCCACAACACACACATCAGCACTAACACAACACAACACACACATCAACACTAACGCAACACAACGCACATTAACGCTAACCTGACACCAACACACACATCAACACTAACGCAACACATCCAGCACTAACACCAGCACAACACGCACATCAGCACTAACACAACACAACAGCACACATCAGCACTAACACAACAAACACACATCAACACTAACCCAACACGCACATCAGCACTCAGCACAACAGGCACACATCAGCACTAACACAACACAACACACGCATCAACACTGACACAACAAACGCATCAGCACTAACCTGACACAGCACGCATCGGCACCTAACACCAGCACAACACACATCAGCACTGGCACCAACACAACACGCATCAGCACTAACGCGGCCCGGCACGCACATCAGCACTAACACAACACCAGCACACACATCAGCGCTAACACAGCAAACCACACGCATCAACGCTAACCGGCACGCACATCAGCACTAACACAGCACAACACACGCATCAACGCTAACACAGCAAACGCACACATCAGCACTAACACACACAGCACACGCACATCAGCACTAACGCAACCGCAACGCACGTCAGCACCAACCCCACACGTCAGCACTAACACCCACCAGCACACACATCAACGCTGGCGCAAACACACACATCAGCACTAACGCAGCACAACACGCACATGACACATAACCTACACACGCACGCATCAGCCCCCAGCGCCACACGCATCAGCACTAAGCACCACACGCAAACAACCGCACACGCTCAACGCAACACCCAACACGCATCACCTAACACAACAACACACGCCAGCGCTAACGCGCACACAACAACGCTGGCAGCACAGCACGCATCAACACTAACACAGCACAGCACACGTCAAGCACTAACGACACAAGCCACGCATCAACGCTAACCAACAAAACACGCATCAGCACTAACGCACCGCACATAACACTAACCACGGCGCATCAACACTAACGCAACACAACACACACAGCATCAGCACTAACACAACACACGCACATCAACACTAACCCGACACACACATCAGCACTAACCGCAACACGCACACATCAACGCCCAACACAACAACACACGCATCACACTAACACAGCACAACACACACATCAACACTAGCGCAACCCGACACGCATCAACACTAACGCAACACAACGCACAGCATCGGCGCTAACAACCGCCCGCACCAACGCCCGACACGCACACAGCAAACGCCGCATCAACGCCTAACGCAACCTGACCGCACATCAGCACTAACGCAACAACACACATCAACCCAGCACAGCACAACACGCACACGTCAACACTTCAAACACAGCCTGACACACGCATCAACGCTAACCTGACACAACACACACATCAGCACTAACGCAACACCACGCACACGTCACGCAACCCGACACAGCACGCATCAACACTAACACAACAAACACACGCATCAACGCCTAACACAACAAACACACATCAGCATAACACCAGCACAACACACCATCAGCACTAACACAGCAAACACGCACATCCAGCACTAACACAACCTGCTCACGCATCAGCACTAACCGACACCGCACACACACCAGCACTAACCACAGCACGCACACATCAAGCACTAACACAACAAACACACATCAACACTAACGCAACACCAACCACGCACATCAGCACTAACAGCCTGGCCACGCACTTAACGCCTGACGCAACCACGCACATCAGCACTAACGCAACGCACACGTCAGCACTAACACAGCAGCAACACACATCCAGCACTAACCGCAAACCCCGCACATCAAGCACTAACGCAACCGACCACGCATTAACGCCTGACGCAACCGCACGCACGTCAACGCTAACACAACCCCGCAACACCACGCATCAGCACTAACCGCAAGCAAACACAGCACATCAGCACTAACGCAGCACGACACGCATCAACGCTAACACCAGCACAGCACGCATCATCACTAGCACAACCACAACGCATCAGCACTAACACCAGCAAACACACACATCAGCACTAACGCAACCTGGCACGCACATCAACACTAACACGCAAACCACACGCATCCAGCACTCAACGCAACACCAGCACGCACATCAGCACTTCAACGGCCTGCACGCATTAACGCAACAGCAACACGCACATCACGCACAACGACACACATCAGCACTAACCGCAACCAGCCGCACAGCAACCGCAGCCGCCACACGCATCAGCACTAACCCTGGCCTGACAGCGCACGCATCAGCACTAACACAACGCAACACGCATCAAGCACTAACCAACCGCACACGCATCAGCACTTCAACGCAACGCAACCGCACATCGGCACTAACCAGACGCACAGCACTGGCGCCGACGCACATCAGCACTAACTGACACAACCGCATCCAGCACTAACACCAGCCCACGCACGTCGACGCAAAACGCAACCCACGCACGCATCAGCACAACCGCCACAAGCACGCATCAAGCACTAACGGCAACAGCACGCATCCAGCACTAACCCGACACAACACGCACATCAGCACTAACGCAACCCACGCGCACACGCATCAACGCTAACACAGCACACGCACGCATTAACGCTAGCACAACCACACACATCAGCACTAACACAACACGCACGTCAACGCTAACGCAACACAGCACACGCATCAGCACTAACACCAACAGCCACATCGGCACTAACCCGACGCAACACGCACGTCAGCGCTAACGCAACACGCACATCGGCACTAACGCTCACGCCATCAGCACGACGCCACACGCACATCGGCACTAACCGCAACAACCGCGTCAGCGCCAACGCAACGGCACGCACATCAGCACTAACACAACAAACGCATCAGCACTAACCTGACACAGCACGCATCGGCACGCTAACACAAGCAAAACGCACATCCAGCACTAACACGCAACACAACACACATCAGCCTAACGCCTGGCACGGCACGCACATCAGCACTTATTACAACACCAGCACACGCATCGGCGCTAACACAGCAAACCCACACGCATCAACGCTAACTGGCACGCACATCAGCACTAACACAGCACAGCACACGCATCAACGCAACACAACAAACACACACATCAGCACTAACACAAACACAGCACACGCACATCAGCACTAACGCAACCTGGCGCACACGTCAGCCCGACCTGCACACATCAGCACTAAGCACGGCACACCAGCACACGCATCAACCCGCACAAACACACACATCAGCACTAACGCAGCACAACACGCACGTCGCGCTAACCTGACCTGAGCACGCACGCATCAGCCCCTGGCCTGGCCACACGCATCAGCACTAACACCACAGGCGCAAACCGCACACGCATCAACGCAGCGCTTCCGCGCACAAGCCCGCAACGCAGCAAGCACACGTCAGCACTAACGCAGCACACGACAACGCGCGCAGCACAGCACGCATCGACCCTGGCACAGCACAGCACACGATAAGCACTAACGACACATGCCACGCATCAACACTAACACAACAAACACACGCATCAGCACTAACCGCAACCTGGCACGCACATCAACACTAACCACGGCTTGCATCAACACTAACGCAGCACAACACACACACGCATCAGCACTAACACAACAGCACGCACATCGGCACTAACCTGACACAACACATCAGCACTAACCGCGACACCAGCACGCATCAACGCCTAACACAACAAGCACACGCGTCAGCACTAACGCAGCACAACACACACATCAGCACTCAGCGCAACCCGACACACGTCAACACTAACACAACACAACGCAACAGCATCAGCCGCAACCGACCTGGCACGCACGTCGACGCAACCTGACCTGGCCGCACATCAGCATAACGCAGCTGGCACAACGCCTAGCGCAACCAGGCCGCACGTCAGCACTAACGCAACAGACACACATCAACGCGGCACAGCACAACACGCACACGTCAGCACTAACGCAACCGACGCACGCATCAGCACTAACCAGACACAACACACACATCAGCACTAACGCAACACCAGCGCACACTCAACGCAACCTGACACAGCACGCACCAGCACTAACACAGCAAACACACGCATCAACGCCTAACACAACAAACACACATCAGCATAACACCAGCACAACACACCATCAGCACTAACACAGCAAACACGCACATCCAGCACTAACACAACCTGCAACGCATCAACACTAACCTGACCCAGCACACACATCAACGCTAACCACAGCACACACACATCAACCACTAACACAACAAACACACATCAGCACTAACGCAACACCAACACGCACATCAGCGCTAACCTGGCCAGGCCACGCACGTTAAACGCCTAACGCAAGCCACGCACATCAGCACTAACGCAACGCACACGTCAGCGCAACACAGCCGCAACACACATCCAGCACTAACCAGCAAACCCCGCACATCACCACTAACGCAACCAGGCCACGCATCAACGCCTGACACAACCGCACGCACATCAACGCAACACAACCCCGCAACCACGCATCAGCACTAACCCGCAAGCAAACACACACATCAGCACTAACACAGCACGACACGCATCAGCACTAACACCAGCACAACACGCATCACACCAGCACAACCACAACCTGCATCCAGCACTAACACCAGCAAACACACACATCAGCACTAACGCAACCTGGCACGCACATCAACACTAACACAGCAAAGCACACGCATCCAGGCACTAACACAACACCACACGCACATCAGCACTCAACTGCCGACACGCACAACGCTAACTACGGCAGACACGCACATCCCAGCGCACTAACCGCACACACGTCCAGCACTAACCGCAACGCGCATCAGCAACCGCAGCCTGGCCACACACGTCAGCACTAACCCCAGGCCAACAGACGCACGCATCAGCACTAACACAGCGCAAGCACGCATCAAGCACTAACCCTGACCTGACCGCATCAGCACTTCAACGCAACGCAACCGCACATCAGCACTAACGACTGGCGCATCAGCACTGCAGCCGCTTACACACACCAGCACTAACACACACGCATCCAGCACTAACTTCCGACCTGGCACGCACATCAACGCTAACGCAGCCTGGCCACGCACGCATCAGCATAACCTGCCACAAGCACGCATCAAGCGCTAACTGGCCACAGCACGCATCCAGCACTAGCCTGACACAACACGCACGTCAGCACTAACGCAGCCCACGGACACACGCATCAACGCTAACACAGCCCTGGCCACGCATCAGCGCTAACACCAGCAGACACATCAGCACTAACGCAACACGCACGTCAACGCTAACGCAACACAGCACACGCATCAACGCTAACACCAACACGCCGCATCGGCACTAACCTGACGCAACACGCACGTCAGCGCTAACGCAACACGCACGTCAGCACTGACAGGCCACGGCCATCGGCACTGGCGCGGCTGGCGCGCACATCAGCACTAACCCACAACAAACCGCATCAACGCCAACGCAACGGCACGCACATCAGCACTAACACAAGCACACGCATCAAAACGCAACCCGACACAACGCACATCAGCACTAACGCAACAAACACACATCAACGCTAACACAACACAACACACGCATCAGCATAACACAAGCACACACATCAACCCACAACGCAACCACCAACACACACATCAACACTAACCCAACCCGGCACACACGCTAACACCAACCCTGGCGCACATCAACACTAACCTGACACACACATCGACACCCAGCACAACCCCCAACACACACATCAACTAACCGCAACACTGCTTACACACATCAACACCCTAACGCAGCCCCGCAACACACGCATCGGCACTAACCTGGCAAACACACACATCAGCACTAACCACAGCACGCACATCAACACCCTAACCTGACATAACCGCACGTATTTCACCAACCACACATCAGCACTAACTACCAAACCGCGCACATCGACGCTAACCTAACCTGGCCGCACGATAAGCACTAAACACAACGCACACATCAGCGCTGGCACAACCACGCATCAGCACTAACTGGCCCGACACGCACATCAGCGTTAACCAACAGGCTTCGCACATCAGCACTAACTGAAAAACAGCACGCACATCAGCACAACCTGACACAAGCACACACCAACGCAACCTGACACCACGCACACATCAACGCAACACAAACACACCACGCATCAACACTAACCACAACCACAACACGCACAGCACTAACCAGACACAACACACGCATCAACGCCAACACACCAAACACAAACACCCACACCAACCCAACACAGCACGCATCAGCACTAACACGCAACCCTGACACACGTCAACGCAACACTGGCCAACACGCACGTCAACACTAACCCAGACGCAGCACACCATCAGCACTAACGCAACCAGACACACATCAACCACAACTCATCGCAACGCACACGACACCCTTACACCGCACACATCAACACTAACGCAACCACACACATCAGCACTAACCTGGCCTCACGCATCAACAACCCCGCAACACGCCAACCTCCAACACAAGCACAACCCCCACACACATCAACACTAACGCATCACACACATCAGCGCTAACCAGACACAAACCACGCATCAACCTTCAACACAACACCAACCCCACGCACAACAACACATCAACCTAACACAACACGCATCAACACAACACACCACACGCATCCCAGCACTAACGCAACACAACACACACTAACGCTAACTGACACAACCCGCACTAACGCCAACGCAACACACGCACAGCACAACCACAGCACGCACGTCAGCACTGACACCGACACAACACGCACGTCAACGCCTGACACAACAGACACATCAACCCTAACACCGCAACCGCACATCAGCACTGACGCAGCACGCATCGACGCACAACGCAGCGCAACCGAACCCGCATCGGCACCTGGCACAACAATGGCACGCATCAGCGCCTAACGCAAACACCCGCATCGGCGCTATACGCAACGCAACCACCGCACATCAACGCTAACGACGCACGCAACGCCTAACGCAACCTGGCACGCACATCAGCACCTGCTTGCAAACAAACCACATCAAACGCTCAACGCAACCTGCACGCATCAGCACTAACGCAACACACACCATCAGCACTTCAACCACCCAACCCGACGCAACACGCATCCAGCACCAACCAACCCCACAACCACACACATCAACGCAACCTGACACACGCACTCAGCACTAACACCAGCACACGCATCCAGCACTAACCAACCCACAACACACACACACATCAGCACTAACACAACACAACACGCACACATCAGACACTAACCTGACACAACACACATCAGCACTAACGCAACAAACACACGCATCAACACTAACACAACACACACATCAGCACTAACACAACACAACACACACATCAACACTAACACAACCAGACACGCATCAACACTAACGCCAAGCAAACCTGCATCAACACTAACACACCACAACACACACATCAGCACTAACACAACACACATCAACACTAACACCACAGCACACACATCAGCGCAAACCTGACCAACACACGCATCAGCGCTAACACAACAAACCGCACATAACCTCAACCACCAGCACACGTGTACTAAGCGCAACACCAGCACGCACGTCAGCACTAACGCAACCTGGCATACGCACATCGCCTGACCTGACACGCACGTCAACGCTAACCTGCACAACGCATCAGCATAACCGCAACTCTTGCACGCATCAACACTGACGCAGCAGACACGCATTAACACTGACGCACAAACACACACACATCAACGCTAACACCCAGCCACAACCACACGCACCAGCAACACAGCAAACACGCACATCAGCACTAACCTGACGCAACCACACGCATCGAAAAACGCTAACCCCACACCAGCACGCATCCAGCACTAACACCAAGCACACACGCATCAGCATAAGCCTGGCACAACACACGCATCGAGCGCTAACACCACAACCTGACACGCACGTCAGCGCTAAACTGGCAACTGGCCGCACGTCGAGCCACTAACCCTGACAGGCGCATCAGCGCTAACCTGACACAACACGCACGCTTAACATAGCACGCAAACCACGCACATCAGCACTAACCTGACACCCTGCACATCAACACCTCAACACAAACGGCACTCAGCAGCATAACGCAACCTGACCACGCACATCAACACTAACACGCAACCACCTGACACGCACATCAGCACTTCAACGCAACACAGCACGCATCAGCACTGCAACTAACCAGGCGCATCAGCACCCTAGCACAACAAACACACACATCAGCACTAACACAACCCGCAGCACGCACATCAGCACTAACGCAACCGGCACACACATCGCACTAACACCAGCACAACACGCATCAGCACTGGCAGCACAACGCACGCACTAACACCAACCGCAACCGCCCCGCACATAACGCATAACTGCAAGCACAACACACGCACACACACGCACGCCTGGCCACTAACGCATCAGCCCTAACGCAGCAGACACGCACATCCAGCACTACAAGCACTTGCCCCACACATCAGCACTAACACAACCAACGCACGCATCAGCCACGCACACCAGCGCACCATCAACACTAACCCAACAACCGCACTCGACGCAACCCCAGCACAACACACGCATCAGCACTCAACCTGACCAGCCACCAACACGCATCAACGCTAGCACAACCACAACACACGCACCCAACACTAACGCAGCAAACCCCGCGCACACCAAGCACTAACACGACGCAGCACACTCATCCCGGCACGGCTGACACAGCACGCATCAGCACTGAAAAAGACACAACCACGCACGCACGCACTAACCACGCAAAGCACACAGCACAACGCACAAACCGCGCACCGGCACCGGCACAACCACCAGCACCATCCAGCACTAACGCAGCAAACGCACGCACCCCAGCACTAACCTACCAGACCACGCATCAACGCCCCTAACACAGCAAACACGCACATCAAGCACTAACCACACAGCAAACGCATCAGCACCCAACACGCACATCCGACACTAACCTGACCTGGCTTACGCACATCGACGCCTGACGCAAGCAGGCGCGCATCAGGCACTGGCCGCGAGCTGGCACGCATCGAGCACTGGCCTGACACAGCACACACGCGTCAGCGCCTGGCACGGCCTGGCACGCATCAAAGCACTGGCTGACGCAACCGCACGTCAAGCACTGGCACGGCCTGACCGCATCCAGCGCTGACACCGAGCAAGCGCACGCATCGCTGGCGCAAGCACGCGCATCCAGCACCCTAACGCGCAGCGCAGCACGCATCAGCACTGGCACGGCAAGGCACGCATCGGCAGCACTGACCTGACGCAGCCCTGACGCACGTCGAAGCACTAACGCGCAGCACAGCGCGCACATCAGCACTGGCACAGCCTGACACGCATCGGCACTTCAACGCAGCCTGACGCATCCAGCGCTAACCACCGTGAGCACGCATCGAGCACTAGCACAGCACAACCACACGTAACGCTGACTGACGCAACGCACGCATCAGCGCTCACTGACACCAGCGCACGCGCATCCAGCACTGACGCAACCAGGCACGCATCCGGCACTGGCACCGGCACAACCGCACGCATCCAGCGCTAACTGAAGCAGGCACGCACGTCAACGCCTAACGCAACTGGCACGCACGTTAACGCTAACCGCAACTGGCGCATCGGCCTAACCGCAACCTGCTTTTTACACCCATTAAACACTAACGCAACCCCTGGCCCACACATCAGCACTAACACAGCAAACCTGCACATCAACGCTAACGCACAACCTGGCACGCACATTAACCTTCAGCACAACCCGCAACGCACATCAACGCCTGGCACCAGCACAGCACACGCATCAGCACTAACGCAACCTGGCCGCACATCAACGCCAACGCAGCCCCACAACCCCACGCACATCAACGCTAACTGCAACTGACACGCATCAACGCCCCAGCACAACAGACACACATCATCATAACGCAACCACAACACACATCAGCACTAGCACAACCTGGCACACACACATCCAGCACTGGCCTGACATGACACAACCCGCATCAGCACTAACTGACACAACACACGCACATCCAGCACTAAACGCAACACCAGCCACGCACATCAGCCTTCAGCCTGACACAACCACGCATCAGCACTAAACGCAGCCTGGCACGCACGTCAACACTGGCCTGGCCTGGCTTGCACGCATCGACACTGGCACGCAACACCAGCACACGCACCAGCACTAGCACAACAAACGCACATCAGCTTGCCTGGCACCGGCCTGGCACACACGCATCCCAGCACTGACACCAGCACCAGCACACACATCAGCGCTAACTGGCACAACACGCATCAGCGCCAGCACAGCCTGGCGCACGCACCAGCGCCCAGCACAACCGACGCACATCAGCACCCCTAACCGCAACAAACACGCATCAACGCCCCTAGCCCCGCAACGCAACACGCATCAGCACCTAACCCACGGCTGGCCTGCATCAGCACTAACTGACACCAGCACACACATCAGCACTTCAGCACAGCACAACACGCACCAGCACTAGCACAGCAAACGCGCACATCAACGCTAACGCAGCAAGCCGCGCATCAGCGCCTGGCACGGCCTGACACGCATCCGAAGCACTATTTTAAACAGGCCTGCGCATCAGCACTAACCTGACACAGCTTGCACGCATCAGCACTAACCCGCAACCCTGGCGCACACATTAAGCACTTCAGCACAGCACACACATCAACGCCTGTACAAGCAAACACACACATCAACTGCCTAACCGCAACCTGGCTTGCACGCATCAGCACTAATAACGCAGCACAACACACACACATTAACACCTGGCACCAACACGCATCAGCACTAACGCAAGCACACGCATCGAGCACTAACCGCAGCCTGACACGCATCAACGCTAACCCGCAACAAACTACGCGCATCGGCACTCAACGCAACTGGCCCACGCACATTAACGCTAGCACAGCCTGACGCACATCAGCACTAACCTGACACCAGCACACACATCCCAGCACTGGCACAACCAGGCACGCACATCAGCGCAGCACAGCACAGCGCATCAGCACTAGCGCAAGCACACCCAGCACACGCATCGCATCGCTGGCACGGCCTGACACGCACGTCCGACCAGACGTATTTCTAG
>NW_024724845.1:0-2185 GCF_018991925.1 Homarus americanus
GTGGATTATCATACTCTGGCTCTCGTGTTAGCTCGAATTTGTTGTATGTATACAGGCTTGTTTGTATCGGCCTTTCTCTGTGGTTATATTTACCCCATTGCCCTCCGAGAATTATAGAAGCAGGCAGGAGGTAAGGTGCAGGAGACACCACTGGTGGCTCCCTCAGCTTCGTGTTGTCACTCGTGCAATACTCCGCCATCACTCAGACAGGCGGTCACCACCACCTTAGTTAATAGACCCATCCTCACCACTTTGATCTTTCAATATATATATATATATATATATAACCTTATATATATATATATATATATATATATATATATATATATATATATATATACAATGGCTTATTCAGATGAACAAAATCTTGATAAAAATCACACAGGAAAGTAGGCTTAACGGGTACTTGAATAAAGACGAAAGCTAAAATTTTTCCGTTGTTTCCATTTTCCCGTGTTGATTTTATCAAGATATATATATATATATATATATATATATATATATATATTTATATATATATTTATTTCCATGTAGATCCCACAAGTAGAAACGTGGATGAATAAATCTTGATAAAGCTTACGCAGGAAAAAGAAACAACGGGCACCTTGGTTAGCTTTCGTCTTTATTCAAGACATCTTCAGAACGCTGCTCTGAATCTCGCAGAATAAACATAAACCCTTACAAATCAGCACCTCAACCCGCCAGGATTCCAGGGGTTAGCGTTCCCCGGTCACAGTCCATGTGCTCGTGGGCCGTGGGTTCAATCCTGGCGGGTTGAGGTTATTGAATATATATATATATATATAAATAAATAAATAAATAAATAAATAAATAAATATATATATATATATATATATATATATATATATATATATATATATATATATATATATATATATATATATATATATATATATATATATATATATATATATATATATATATATATATATATATATATATATATATATATATATATATATATAATTTGGGGTTTGTTTTCAGACATTAACTCTCAAGGTTTAGCTTGTGGAATAGTGTCTGGCCTCAGTGTATATTAAAATATATTCAGTCTGCCATTAACGCCATTAATCGATCACATGTTTATACAAGTAACTAAATCTGTACATGAAACACTTGTAATGATCATACTTGTGAAAGGAAATGATTGATAATGGTCAGTGTAACTATTGTGTTCTGAATCGAACGTTAGCCCGATTGAGTGTAATTAAAATAAATAAAATAAAATAAATAAAGATTGAAATGAAATGAAATGAAATGAATTGAATTGAATTGAATTGAATTAAATTGAATTGAATTGAATTGAATTGAATTGAATTGAATGAAATGAAATGAAATGAAATGAAATGAAATGAAATGATGCATAAATAAATAAATGCTGATAACCACAAGGAAAGAAAAACACAGAGTTCCCAAGCGCTTTCGTTAATTCACATCTTCAGGGTGAGTACAGACTAGAGAGTAATACAAATCAAGGTGTATATATACAGGGAGGTGAGACCAGGTCACAATGGTCAGGTATTAGGTAATGACCTACTAATCTTTAAATAGCACACAACGGTTGGTGGTCAGGTCAGATGGTCAAGTGACCCGGCCTTCTCACCTGATCACAAATCTTCTTAATTACAAAATTGTCCAGCTTGTACATGCCGTTACTCAATTCATGTTGAATGCTTCGGTATGTTTAATAAGATAGATTCTGATGTTCCTACATCAATTGACTTACATAGTAATATTGATGAGGCATTATCCCATCAATGCAATGCTTGTTATCCTCAAATGAACAAACAGAGCATTGGATTCTAGCCTGTCCTAACACTGTATTTGTGTTGTTTAATTCTAGTTGCAAGATCTTTACCTGTCTGGCCTAAGTAAAACATATTACATTCCTTGCAGAAGACTTTATAAATGCAACCAATTGTGTTGTTGGGAGTTCTTGATTAACATTTGTTTAACAGTGCATGAGTATTTAAAGATTAGTAGGGTCATTACCTAATACCTGACCATTGTGGACCTGGTCTCACCCTCCTCTGTATATACACCTTGATTTGTATTACTCTCCCTAGTCTGTACTCACCTACAGTGATTTTGTATATATATATATATATATATATATATATATATATATATATATATATATATATATATATATATATATTATTAT
>NW_024724846.1:0-10826 GCF_018991925.1 Homarus americanus
ATCATTGTACTTCGTTCTGGTGTGATAATGGCGTGGTAATGGTGCGTTAATGGTGTGTGTTATGGTGTGGTAATGATCTGTTTCTGGCGTATTACTGGCTTATTTATGATATTTTGGGCGTATTTGGTTTAATTTTTGGCGCATGATGGGCGTATTGGGCGGGGGAAAGGTAGTAGTTTTGTGTATTTTTGTGTAGTTTTGGCGTATATTGACGTAGTTTGGCGTATTTCTGACATGTTTTTCTGGCGATGGTTCATGTTAAGTTAGATATAAGTTATATGGACTTGTCGTCAATAAATTTCTGATAAAATTGACGGGTTAATGAGCGAGATAATGTGGGTAATTCTCGACTCATCTCCTCTCGATAAACTGTTTAGAGATCATTTTTATTTTCATTCTACTTTGGTCGATTTTTCCCCAGGAGATTTTTTTCGTTGGTTTTTTATTGGTTTTCCTGGATTTTTTGTTTTGTTTCCTTCTCGTATTTTTGGTCAATTCCAGCTTTTGTTAGTGTTTTTTTTTTTAATTCCGGGAGTTTAAAGAGCTAGTAGCATTTGTTCGATACGTATGGGTGGTTATGCATTCATAGCTTTTTAATTCCGGATGTCAGAGTGAAGAGTGAGTGAAGCTTTTGTTTGGTTTGTGTGTTATGGGGGGTGAGGGGGGGCAGGGGGGGTGGATTTGTTGTTGATTTTCAGCCTCTTGAATTTTAAACTCTGTTCGTGTAAAGTGTTGGTGATGGTTGGGTATTGTTCGGGTTCTGAAGTTGACTTGTAAACAAATGGTCAGATTTAGGTGTGAAAAGGTGGTCCATCACCCTCTTGCCTGTGGGGAACACTACGGAACTTTCCTTGTTAGAGGTTGAGTAGTTATGTAAGCACAAATATTAAACACAGGTATAAAATTGAGGAGATTACCTGGAGATTAGACACTAGTTTATTTCACCTTAAGACATGACCTAATGCTGACCTAACTTGCCTAATCTGACTTAACCAAACGCTAATGTAACCTAATCTAATTTAGCCTAATTTAACCTAATCTAACTTTGTCCTAACTCAACCTAACGGTAACCTAACGTATCCTAATTTACCCTCGTTTAACCTAATCTAGCAGCAGTGACTTAACCTAACCTAATCTGACTTAACCTACAGTTAACATAACCTAACCTGAGTTAATCTGAAGGACAAGGTAGTGAGTAGTAAAGGTGACAAACAAACACACCCTCAACACCTGTCTACCACCAACAACACCCCTCAGCACCTGTCTACCACCAACAAACACACCCTCAACACCTGTCTACCACCAACAAACACACCTCAACACCTGTCTTACCACCAACAAACACACCCCTCAACACCTGTCTACCTTCTACTAGGGTCATGTTTATCTCAGGTTCTGTCTATCTGTCCCAAATTAAACCAACTTCTCTCTAGCAGATCGATTTAGGTTTAATTTTTTCTTCGAGGAAGGAAAAGGTGTGTCAGCTGTCCTTTTACCTGAGATGGAAGGTAGAAACTTTTTGGGGCTATTGTTTAAGGAAATGGATTATGTTGATATTTAAGTAAAGCTTCTATAAAAGATTTCTGTTTATATATTACGTTATATAAGGGGGTTTCATATCTAACGGACCTCGATATAACGGACTTACATCTCTATATATTCGTTAGATGGGAGAGATTTTCATAACGGACCTTCGATATAACGGACTTTCATCTCTATATATTCCGTTAGATGGGAGAGATTTTCATAACGGACCCTTGATATAACGGACTTTCATCTCTATATATTCCGTTAGATGGGAGGAGATTTTCCATAACGGACCCTCGATATAACGGACTTTCATCTCTCTATATAGTTCGTTAAAGAGAGGGGCCAATCTTCAAGTTCATCAGTGCCTTTACCCTGTGTTGTTCTCCAAAATTACCTGGTTGACTCGGTTTTATGAATTACTGTACTGAAAAGTGAATTAAAATGTGGTTTAGAATTCGTTATGTAATAGTAGGTGTAACAGGTAAGGGTTATATTAAAGCCTAAATTGTAACGTAGAAATATTATATAACCTAATTTATATATAGTAAGAAATAATTTGGCATCGTTAAATTCCACGTGTTATATTTTAGCCTTGAATAATTTTAGCATTTTGAACGAGATACGTATAATTGTTTGTTCTAGTAAAGTGTTATAATTACCCTTGATTATTTTTGTGCATATAAGAGCTAGAAATTTACATATAATTTCCTAAACTATCAAACTATTATAAACATGACTATAACTACCTACACTAATACACCCTGTCGTTAGGTCAATTCTCTAACGACTATATCAACAGAGACGCGTAGAAGACTGGTTAGTAATTAGGTGAGATGTTAATAGGGTGAAATTTATATAAACAAACGCAAAATATATGGCAACTGCTTTACTATTTCAGCGGTGTGTGTGTGTGCAAAACCCTTAACACACTATACGAAAAATTAACACACACCACACACACACACACACAGGACCAAGCTTTTAACCCACTGTACTAAATTCCCAAAAGGTATACACACACACACACCTGTTCTCATTATCATTAACTTTACCCGTGTCTACGTTATACAAAGTGCGGGTTAACATTATTATTAACAGGTAGTTGGGATGTAGTAAGTTAAGTCCTGTGCCTCCTGGTTAAGGGGTTGAGCCTCAGAGCAATAGAAAAAGTTAGGTTAATGGTATGGAGAGAGAAATGGTATAATGGATTATATTAACAATGGTAAAATAGTAAGAGAAAAAAAGTTAATGATTTTATTATTTCTGTGACTACTGTACTACTACTGATACCTTCACTACTACTGATAATACCTCTACTACTACTATTATTACTACTACTTCAATACGACTACAATGATATCTCTCTCTCTCTCTCTCTCTCTTCTCTCTCCTCACCTCCATGTACCTGTAGGTCTTCATCTATTAGATAAATGTCTTTCAGGTGTTGCCAGTCTCGGGAGGTTGTTACAGACACTGCCTCCTAACTCTCCTCTCTAGTGGGTCCTGACTGCTGGTGTTCTGTGCCTCGACTTGTACCTGACCTGACCTGACCTGACCTGACCTGACCTGACCTGAATTAACTCTAGTGGGTTCTCGTTGTGCCTCGACTTGCTTACCTAACCTAACCTGACCTGACCTGACCTAACCTAACTTAACCATCAAGGTAAATAGAGAGAGAATTAGATTCCACTAAGGGGTGAGCTAATTAATCCCTCAACAAAATCATCTTCTTCCTGGAGTTATTTTCTGACCTAGATACTGAGTCATTAAGAGATCAAAGAGTGTTGTGTTGACGGTTTATGCTAATGAGTGAGTTTTCGGGTTACGTTACAGCTGAGTTCACGGTCTGGTGTGGTGTGGTGTGGTGTGGTGTGGTGGGCATCACCTTGATCACAGGACTAATAAAGATAGCTAACAGGTAACGAAAATACCACCATTACCACCACCACCACTACTACTAACACCGCTACTGCCACTTCAATCACCGACCCCCCACCCCTCCCTACCACTACTACGCAATTCCACCAACATTCCATCACCTCCCCTCTGCCTCGTCCCCACCCCAACCCACCACCGCCACTAACACGTCCGCTTAATCCACTCACGCACCAAATCCCTAACTCCACACCTCCGCCCACCACCACACTTGATTAAATAGTAAGTTCAGTGGTAAATAGTAAATAACAAGTGGTGTTCCTCGAGACAGATGACCAGACCTGCACCCAAGGGATAGGAAAAGAAATTATACACTAATACCATTACAACACCATAATGCCACTTACTATTACACCACTACCACCACCACTACCACCATAACCACCACCACCATAACCACCACCACCACCTATCACCACCACCATCACCACCACCCCTACCACCACCACCACCACCTACCACCACCACCACCATCACCCACCACCACCTCCACCACCACCACTACCACCATCACCACCATCACTACCACCATCACCACCACCCACCACCACCACCCTATCACCACCACTATCACCACCATCACCACCACCACCACCATCACCATCACCACCTACATCACTACCACCATCACCCCCATCACCACCACCATCACACCACCCTACCACCATCACCACCATCACCACCATCACTACCACCTCACCACCACCATCCCACACCACCATCACCACCACACCCTACCACCACTACCACCACAACTACCACCACTACCATCACACCACCACCACCATACCACCACTACCACTGCTACCACCTACCACCACCACCACCATCCCACCACCACCACTACCATCACTACATCACCACCACCACCACTACCACCACCACTACCACCACCACTTTTCACCACCACTACCACATCACCCACCCACCATCACTACCATCACCACCACCATCACCACCACCACCACTACCACCACCACCTACAATCACCACCACCATCACCACCACCATCTACCGCCACTATCACCACCATAACCACACTACCACCACCACCACCACCACTACCCACCACCACCACCATCCACCACCACCACTACCACCACCACCTACCACCACCCCTACCACCACCACCACCACCATCACCACCACCACCACCACCACCACTACACCATCACCACCACCACCACCACCACCACCATCATCACCCACCATCACCACCACCACCACCACTCATCACCACCACCACTACCACCATCACCACCACCACTACCACCATCTCCATCACTACCACCACTACCATCCACCACCATCACACCACCATAACCAGTTTAGCACCGTCACTCGCAACGTCAAATTGGACATCGTAAATTTACAAACGTCAGGATGTAAACAGCAATGTCAGTTCGGGCAGATAGTTAGTGTAGGTCCCATGGTAGGTCAGCAGGTCAGTCTCCTCATACTAGTAGGTCAACAGGCCAGGCATACTTACATGTGTGTGTGTGTGTGTGTGTGAAACGATAGCAGTTAAATTGGGTGGGTGGGTGGGTGGAGTGGGGAAGGATCTCACTACATCACCTTCACTTGGATAAACAAGAGGTCGTCTCGAGGTCCAAGACAGAGGTCAGAGTCAACAGCCAGAGTAAATGATATAGGTGTATTGTGTGTGTGTGTGTGTGTGTGTGTGTGTGTGTGTGTGTGTGTGTGTGTGTGTTTCAAGACAATACATACACACATACACAGCTACACACACAATGCTATATAGTTATATGTGTGCGGCCCCCCCTCTCTCTCTCCCTCAACGTAAATAATTAATCATCCTTCTCTCAGGTGTCACAAAATATAAGTTTATTTCTGGAATTTCTGAGGTGAGGTCAACATCGGGTCCCCACTCACTAAATATGAGAAACAGGTGCGACAGGTAAGACAAGTGAGACAGGCAGAACAGGTGCGACAGGTGAGATAGGTGAGATAGATGAGATAGGTGAGACGGTGAGACAGGTGGAATAGGTGGGATATGTGAGACAGGTGGATGAGAATCCTCCTCTCTCTCTCTCTCTCTCTCTCTCTCTCTCTCTCTCTCTCTCTCTCTCTCTCTCTCTCTCTCTCTCTCTCTCTCTCCTGGTCATCAAAAATTAGTATCATCAAACTTCGAGGAATACTGGACGGACACTGGGGGTACACATACATACATAATTAATTACAGGTGTGAGAGGTGCGACGGACAGAATGACAGTAACTTCCCCTTTTCTCAAACCTCCTCAGACTCACTAACTTTTCTTAAACTAAACACAAACCACGGGTAGTGTTGAGTTCTAAGATGAAGGTTTGGGTTAATTTTTGTTCGGGTGAGGTGAGGTGAGATGATGTTAAGGTATCTCACGGGTAAACAACGTGACAAATAATAATAACAACAATAATAATAATAATAATAATAATAATAATAATAATAATAATAATAATAATAATAATAATAATAATAATAATAATAATAACAACAATACTAATATCAACCACCAACAACAACAATAATAACAATAATAATACCAATAATAACACCACCATCTCCACCATTCCCCCCTCACACCACGTTCTCTTCCTCAGGGGGCCACAAAAGGCGTTGGTTCACATAATAACTCTTACCGTTGCTGCTCTCTTGAGTCGGGGGGAAAAAAAGGGTTTTAATGGCAAAGTGTACAGAGACTAGAGCTAATTATTTTTTCCCCGCGTAAAGAATGGGAAAGAGAAGCCAGGGAGGGTCACACACACACACACACACACACACACACACACACACACACACATAGAGTCAAGACACCCAGGATGATATAGTTTGGTATATTACGTTGTAACTCAGGCTATAACAACAGGATATACTGCACTGTTACTCTATACTAACAACAGGATAGTCAGGATAGTACTACTCTGTTAATGCCGTGCCACGATCTCTCCTTCACTGGGGTTTAATGCCACGATCTCTCCTTCACTGGGGTTTAATGCCACGATCTCTCCCTCACTGGGGTTTAATGCCACGATCTCTCCCCTCACTGGGGTTTAATGCCACGATCTCTCCCTCACTGGGGTTTAATGCCACGATCTCTCCCTCACTGGGGTTTAATGCCACGATCTCTCCCCTCACTGGGGTTTAATGCCACGATCTCTCTCCCCTCATGGGGTTTAATGCCACGATCTCTCTCCTCACTGGGGTTTAATGCCAGATCTCTCCTCACTGGGGTTTAATGCCACGATCTCTCCCTCACTGGGGTTTAGTGCCACGATCTCTCCTCACTGGGGTTTAGTGCCACGATCTCTCCTCACTGGGTTTAATGCCACGATCTCTCCCTCACTGGGTTTAGTGCCACGATCTCTCCTCACTGGGGTTTGTGCCACGATCTCTCCCTCACTGGGGCTTAGTGCCACGATCTCTCCTCACTGGGGCTTAGTGCCACGATCTCTCCCTCACTGGGTTTAATGCCACGATCTCTCCTCACTGGGGTTTAGTGCCGTGTTATGGGCAGTTGGGAGAATTTTCACCTACCCATAACAGGAAACTCTGGTGGACGCATTATACGCAATTTCACCAAAAGAAACTTAGAATTGTTATGAAAAATTAAGCGTTTACAATTGACAAAAAAAAAATAGAATCGCAGTTTTTTGCTTGTTACGTTAATGATAGTTGGTCTTAATTATCGAGTTATAATTAGTCTTTTTGTTGTGGTGCGGTGACTAAATTTTTTGAATAAATTAATAATACGGATGATAGAAGAGAAGAATGGGTGAAATATGAATGAAGGTCAGACACACCCACACACATATCCACCCCACACGCCCCTCCAGCTTCTGATAGCTGGAATACCTTCTAAAACACACCTTTACATCCCATCTCAGGTGAAAGACTAAATAAAACTGTCCTGAATTCAGAGATAAAACTATATTCCTTAACTAACATCAACCATTGTCCAACTACCTTGTTATTTGAGGCGTGATAATAGTTACCACGACAGCCAATGAGACAAGAGTGTGGTGACGTTCGACCAATGAGAAAAAAGCGTGGGTACATGGTGGTATTTGGATAGGAAAACCTGCCTTATGACGTGTGACTCCATAACACCATCACTGCGCCATCTGTTGACATTTTATGAACTATACAGTCACTCAGCCAATAAGAAAAGGCTTTGGGCAGGAAGGCACACGAGAGGTTTTCCAATTGCCTCAGAAAAATGAAGTCATCAGTTAAAGGCGGACTTAATGAACATGCGGTAGGGTTGTTGCGCTTGTTACGGACTATCACCCATTCCACGTGCCCCAGCTGGTTCTGATTGTCTGATTCACTGGATGGTTCATAAAGCGGGTCAATAGATGGCGTAGGAATGTAAAGATTTACGATTTATCAACATCTAGAAGAATTTTCCCAGAGAGCTTCCATTGGTTCAATATCCACGCTGTGTTTTATTGGTCAACTATATGAACACTGTATGCATGTATGTATGTTTACGTCACAACTTCGCCAAAAAGAAAATAAAGACACAAAAGACCAAATTGACCGCGAAGCAACTGACTCAGGACCCAACCACCACGATGGAGAAGAGTAAATCAAATTAGACCTCTGAGACCAAAGGGAGGGGCGAGGAAGGGCAAGGGGGCGAGGCAAGGGGAGGGGCAAGGGAGGGGGGCGAGGGAGGTCTGAATGGCTAGGAGGTGAATGCATTTACCCGTGAAAGAGAGTGGACGATGTTCTGTGGTCAAGCTGTTAGTGGGTCAGGGAAGGGGTCTTGATCCTTGGTTTATATTTTATTTTTACACCGTTTTTAATATAGTTTCTTGGGGGAGTGTGGGTGTGTGTGGGTGTGGGGGTAGTGGGGGTAGTGGTATAGGTGTGTGTGTGTGTGGGTGTGGGGGTAGTGGGGGGTAGTGTGTATGGGTGTGTGTGTGTGGGGGGTGGTGGGGGTGGTGTATGGGTGTGTGTGTGGGTGTGGGGGTAGGTGGGGTAGTATTTGTGGTGTGGGTGTGTGGGGTAGTGGGGAGCAATGTGTGTGAGTGTGTGTGGGTGTGGGGGTAGTTGGGGTAGTGTGATTGTGTGGGGTGTGGGGTAGTGGTATTGGTGTGTGGGTGTTTGTGGGTGTGGGGGGTAGTGGTGTGGGTGGGGTGGGGTGGGGTGGGGGGGTTATATATATATATACGTATTTCCTAGTATGGGTGAGTACAGTTTGGTATTTTGGTGTGTCTATTTCCTAGTGTGGGTAGGTACTGCATACAAGTCTCCTCCTCCCACACTATGCTATACCACACTCCCACACCAGCTATATTCTCATCGGTCAAGTTACCGTAAATAGTCAAGCTCTCAACCACAGTCTCTCAACACACACACACACACACACACACACACACATAATATCTACTTAAAACCCACTAACTCTTGATGCCATTACCTTTATACGTTAATTAACATACAGGTAAGTTAATTAGCAGGTGAGGAGGTACAACCAACCACACCTTCACATAACATTTGTTTTACTAATTTAGTTAAAGTTTTACACCGGAGCCGTGAGATGATATCGTTAATTTGAGCGTTTATGTGTTCCTGTGCTCGTGTAATGGTGTGTGTGTGTGTGTGTGTGTCTGTCTGTCTTGCACGAACATAGGTACAGTATGTAAATTCAGGTACACACACACACACTTTAGGAGACACACGGCATGGGTAAATGGGTCCACCTCACTATTACTTTTTACAAGGTTGGGTTTCGATTCTCACAGATGGACGCGATAAATATTTCCCGTAACTAAAAAAAAATTAAATTGTGACTCTACCTTAACTAGATTCGTTCATTAAGAGGTTAAGGTACAAAGTTAAATGAATCTTCAAGCCCTTTAAATGAAGCTTTGAGACCCTGAACCTGGTATTAGTATTGGGTGTAGACCCTGAACCTGGTGTAGGTGGTGTTTGGGTATAAATGGGACGACCCACTTTACATAACGACTAGCCCAGGGGTCACTTTAGCGTGTTTTAGTTACATTAAACCGTGAGCTTGTGGCGTTCACATACATACATACATACATAGATACATACATACATACATACATACACGGCTGATGTCAGAGAAAGAAAAGAAAAAGAGAGAATGAACAAGAAAATGTAAATGGACAGAGAGAGAGGAGAGAGAAGTAAAAACCATGGCTAATTCTCCTTGTTGTCTTATTGTCTCATCACTTTCCTCTCCTTCCTCCTACACGTGTCTTGCATTATTCTCTCTCTCTCTTTCTCTCTTTAACGTTTTAACTGACCTGACCTCATAACCTAGGTCAGGTCAGCGTTAAATGTTTAACAAATGAAGTCAAATAAAGTGATTATTCTCTAGGTTATTCTTACACACACACACACAAACACGCACACACACACACACACGCACACACATACACACACATACACACACACATACACACACACACACACACACACACACACACACACACACACACACACGCAATTAAATAATCCCCAGTACAACAATAAAAATAATAATAATAATAATAATAACAATCAAAATAACACCACTATCTTGCTAACCCAATATAAATGCTATGTGAATAATGTCAGGAATTCACATTAATTGTTTATTATGTATTAAGCTCTAGAGGGGAAAATGTTTTAGAGAAATGTTTTAATGTTGATGGGATGGCTATGTAGATTAAACATTGAAGAAAACATTTATGGATGGTGGGGAAGTTAATGTTTATATAAAGAGCAAACAAATAAGAGCAGATACGTGTAAATTTAAGCAGAGAATTTCACGTTTAAGCAACGAACAGACACCCAGGACACGTAACCACTCCAGAAATACTCCAGCAGACAAGAGATTTGGCTTAGGGAAGGCGGGCGAGGGACAGCTTGTGTGACGTTAATAGAGAGAGAGAGGTTCCTGGGCTCTGACACCTTAAACGACAAGACAGTGTAAATTCTCTCTCATTCTGCCTAACTGTTCTCTACCTCTCTCTCTCTCTCTCTCTCTCTTTTTTCTCTCTCTCTCTCTCTCTCTCTCTCTCTCTCTCTCCTCGGTGATTCTAATAGCACAAATTTTATCTTATCTGCTGACTCAGGTGGAGTGAAGGGAGGATGTGGCACTGTGGGAGGAGAAAGGAATGGCACTGTGGGGGAAATAGAGGATGGCCTGTAGGGGATGCAGAGGAGGAGAAGATGGCACTGTGGGTGGGATAGAGGATAGCACTGGCACTGTGGGATGTAACGAAAGGATGGCACTGGCACTGTGTGAGGGTGGACAGTTTAACACTCCCGGCCAGTTGGTCATCACCATAAAATCTGCACAGACTATAAAGTTGATGGAAACTTTGCAACAAAGCCTTGAGAG
>NW_024724847.1:0-7420 GCF_018991925.1 Homarus americanus
GGGGCGGCGAAGGGTCTCCTTACATTTGACCCCGCAAATGTGCGGTCAGGCCTGGTCTTTTTCAGAACTATCTGGGAAAGTCATCAGGTGGGGCCGTGTGTATATTGGGAGAGCAACCGTGAGAGTTCCCCGACACTTGACTTCCCAAACGTCGGGCCAGACTGGAGTTTCTGAGATGTAAGGAGAAGTCGTCAGGTGGGGCCGTGTAACACGAGAGGCCCTGGTTGGTTTGTGACCTGGCTAATTGTGAGGTCAGGTCCGGCCTTTGTTCAGAGAGTAGGTTATTGTATATCGGAAGAGGGTCAGCTGGTGCCTTCTTACATGTTTTGTTGGGGCCACATGTCACATGGGAGGGGAGCTAGTTGATTTACAATCCTTGGTCAACCGCAGAGTTACCCTATACTTTTGCCCTCGGCTAATGTCCGGTCAGACTGGAGTTTCTGAGATGTAAGCTGTGGTCTGACAACCCCTCACTACACCTCCCGCCAAGACCAAAGCTTACATGCTCAGAGAACTGATGACACATTTAAAGTAGACAGTAACATCATGTGCAGTATCTAATATAGTCCCTGAGGCGATAATGCATCCTTACATTTTACAAATAATAACCCTAGAGATGTATGTTTTTCTACTGGCATAGTTTGATCTGACAAAGCTTACTATACCTCCCGCCAAGATTAAAGCTTCTATGACAGGAGAAAAAAATAAAATACATACACAGTAATTGAACATAGAGTGATCTAAAGATCCTTCATATCTAGCATAGTGTCCGAGGCAACCTTGCAAATCACATTCTACAAACAAAAACAGGTGTTACATTGCCTAACCAGGCCGTGTCAAAATAATAATTCATCTCAGTCAGTAAATGGCTACAACATTGTGTTTGGTAATACAAAACATTGATCAAATGAACTCATAGAAAAAGTGACTAATCTTTTTTTAAAAAAACATTCTTTGTAGTACATGTTAACAAAAATCAGAGCATTAAATACAAAATACAAAATGCTCCTACTTCACATGTTAGGGTGTTATATCTTTTTATTACACATCAGCAACATCAACAACATCAGTACATTTGTTGGGTTCAGCATGGCTCAAGTCCTCCATCCAGCTGGTATCTGAAAATAAGGAATGCTGGCAGCACAACAACGGTAGTCGATTGGTCCTTCTGATTATCCACCTTTTCATCGTCGACTTTCTTCTGATGTCAGCACAGCGTCTCTTCTGTCTTCACATAGCACGTTTTTCTTTCTTCAATACCGCACTTTGTAGGTCGTGTCACCACATCTGACTTCTTCTCACTTCCTCCTGGTTTCTATAATATTCCAGATGATTTTTCTGTTCACCTGCGCTTCCTCTACGTTTAGAGCATTTTCATATTCCAGATGATTTTTCTGTTCATCTGCGTTTCTTTATACATCTTCATTTTCATATTCCAGACGATTTTTCTGCTCATCTGCGTTTCTTTATACATCTTCGTTTTCCGTCATATTCCAGATGAATTTTTCTGCTCCATCTGTATTTCTTTATACATCTTCGTTTTCAACATATTCCAGACGATTTTCTGTTCATCTGCCGTCGGCCCTCTCCGGCCGGGATGAAAGCCGGTCCACTGTTTGGGCTGTCGTCTCCTTAGATAACTCGTAAGGCAGGTTCCGCGGACCAGGCCTCGCCCTCCATATGTGAGTGTCGGCGAGACCAAAGACCGTCCTGTCTTACACCTTCCACAGTGGTGAATCCCTCCCTGGCTGGGCTCACCAGGGTTCGTTGTGTGGCACTTCATTCCACACTCCTTAACTTCCTAGTAGAAAAATATAAACTCTTCTTAATCCTAGACCAGGTAGGACTTGAAAGAAGTGGGGTGGTGCGTGGCGGGGGTGGTGCTGCATTCCTCACGCTGCTTCTTCTCTTCGTATATGTGCTGTGGACGGATTCCGGCTAGCCATGGGGCGGTACTGTGTGTGACATTTGACAGAAACAATCCTAAAGGGATGATGGATTAGTTGGAAGTGCATTCGCAAAAAGAAACAAATATCTACTTTATACGTTACGTCAATGTTTGGTAGCTATTATTTCCGTCACGACAATTTTCTCATTAGGCTGGGTCGGGGAGTGAAGCTCTGCTCATTACATTGAATATTATTTATCACTACGCGTCAAAGAGAACATTACAAATCATACTAGCATAAAAACACACTGAGTGAAGCTCTGTAATTATCGCAATATTAAGTAACACTAACCACCGATTTCAAAGCATAACTCACGGGACAAAACATATGGGGATTGGTGGTCACAGCGACCTAGGGGAGGCGAGGCGGGGCGCGGCTGCGGAGCGCGGCTGGCCAGGCCGGCGCGGCGCGGGGCGGGGCGGGGTGGGGCGAGGCGTGGCGGGTGAGGTGGGGGGAGCCGGGGCGTGGTTGATCGGGCCAGGCCGGGGCTTTGCGGGGCGGGGCTTTGCGGGGCGGGGCGGGGCGGGGCGGAGCGGGGTAGGGCAGGGCAGGGCGGAGCGAGGCGGGAACGGATGGGTACGGAGGGTGAGGTGAGGGTTAGGACAGGGAGGAGGATGTAGGTTAAAAGACATGTTAAGTTATAACAGTTAGTACAGACACCGCTTTCATAACTGAAACAATTTCTACGTTCAACACTGACCAACAATCAAACTGCTCTTGGGCTACTGAGAATGTCACAGATCGCGGGGGACACTGAGAAATCACGTTAAGCACTGAACATATTTCTAGAAAAAAAAATTCGCGCATACCACGACGAGAGACATTTACTTGAGCTGTAACGGTGACACACTAGGCCACTTTTCACGCTACGACACGGGAATTACTTATTACACAATTGTAGACAAACTTAGACTGAAACAAATGAAGGATGAAACGAGCCAGGTGTTATGGCTAACCGAGGGAAGGCGTGAGTTTACGTTACGTTCGCTGCTACCATTATAATAACTAAGCGAGGGAGGCGTGAATTACATATATAGTTCGCTGTCACCTATAACAAGAGACAAGGAGAGCGTGAATTACATATAGTTCGCTGTCACCTATATAATGTAACTATATCTTGCATGAACTCCTTATCACGCACTTTCGAACAATACTCAAACAACGAGTCAGGTGTTATGGCTAAAATGAGGGAGGGCATGGGTTTACGTTAAGTACACTGTTACCAATAACAAGGGACAAGGGAAGCGTGAATTACGTATAGTTCGCTGTCACCTATAACAAGGGACAAGGAAGGCGTGGGTTACACATAGTACGCTGCCGCCATTGTAATGATACAGATCTTGTTAGAAGAAGTAAGTTAGGAGGTTTAAGAGTAGAAGATATAGAGATAGAGTATAAAAGAGGGGAAGACTTTGGTAGCGTGGCCGTGATAGTTATTTACTCTTATCGTACACTTATCGTATCTTATACGTCAATACACATCTATTACGTTCTTAAAGGCGACTTCTCAAACACTGCTTCGTTACAACTGTTTATTAATCACGAACATGACATGGACACATTAATAACACCTTCTATTGAAGTTACTAGGACATTATATTTACGTTACTAGGACATCATATTACGTTACTAGACACTCTGATTCTCGGACACGAACATGAAATGAATACACTTCCCACGTAGGTAACTCATCCCATGGAAAGCTCTGACAAACACTCACGTGACCTAGGGAAGGCCTAGCAGGGAGACTGCTTAGCTGGGACACTGGTATCGGGAGGGCGACTGCTTAGCGGGGACACTGGTGTCGGGTGGGCGACTGCTTAGCTGGGACACCGGAGGGAAGTCTCGGTCCTGACCGGAGGCGACTTGCCTCCGGCCTCTGACTTCGGCTCGAGCAGGCCTGGTGGTGTCGTAGCTGGCCACCTTGTTACAAGACAACTACTTCTCTGCGAATCGCCGAGGGAGGACCAGGACGTCCTATATATTGGGATGCGAGCCGTCAGGTTCAGCTGGCCGGGGCGGCGAAGGGTCTCCTTACATTTGACCCCGCAAATGTGCGGTCAGGCCTGGTCTTTTTCAGAACTATCTGGGAAAGTCATCAGGTGGGGCCGTGTGTATATTGGGAGAGCAACCGTGAGAGTTCCCCTACACTTGACTTCCCAAACGTCGGGCCAGACTGGAGTTTCTGAGATGTAAGGAGAAGTCGTCAGGTGGGGCCGTGTAACACGAGAGGCCCTGTGTTGGGCTCCAAGGGTTACAAGTGACCTGGCTAATTGTGAGGTCAGGTCCGGCCTTTGTTCAGAGAGTAGGTTATTGTATATCGGAAGAGGGTCAGCTGGTGCCTTCTTACATGTTTTGTTAGTTTGCGATATCACATGGGAGGAGCTAGTTGATTTACAACTTGGTCAACCGCAGAGTTACCCTATACTTCTTGCTCCTCGGCTAATGTCTGGTCAGACTGGAGTTTCTGAGATGCCGTGGTCTGACAACCCCCTCACTACACCAAGCACACCTCTGACACTCCCAGGTACACCTCAGACACTCCCAGGTACACTTCAGACACTCCCAGGTACACCTCTGACACTCCCAGGTACACCTCTGACACTCCCAGGTACAGCTCCGACACTCCCAGGTACACCTCTGACACTCCCAGGTATACCTCTGACATTCCCATTTACTCCACTGACATTCCCTGGTACACCTCAGACACTCCCAGGTACACCTCTGACACTCCCAGGTACACATCCGATACTCCCAGGTTCACCTCTGACACTCCCAGGTACACCTCTGACACTCCTAGGTACTTCTCTGTCACTCCCTGATACACCTCTAACACTTCCAGGTACACTGCTGACACTCCCAGGCACATCTCTGACACTGCTAGGTACACCTCCGACTCCCAGGTACACCTCCGACACTCCCAGGTACAGTTCTCACACTCCCACACCTCCGACACTCCCAGGCACACCTCTGACACTCACAGGCACACACCTTCTCTGACACTCCCAGGCACACCTCCTCTGACACCCCAGGCACATCTCTGACACTCCCAGGCACACCTCTCTCGACACTCCCATTTACCCACTGACATTCCCTGGCACACCCTGACACTCCTGCAGGTACACGTCCAACACTCCCACATACACCTCTGACACTCCCAGATACACCTCTGACACTCCCAGGTACACCTCTGACACTCCCAGGTACACCTCTGACACTCCCAGGTACACCTCCAATACTCCCAGGTTCACCTCTGACACTCCCAGGTACACCTCTGACACTCCTAGGTACTCCTCTGTCACTCCCTGATACACCTCTAACACTCCCAGGTACATCGCTGATACTCCCAGGTACACCTGAGACACTGCCAGGTACACCTCCGACACTGCCAGGTACACCTCAGATACTGCCAGGTACACCTCAGACACTCCCAGGTACACCTCAGATACTCCCAAGAACACCTGAGACACTCCCAGGTATACCTCTGACACTCCCAGGTACACCTCAGACACTCCTAGGTACACCTCTCACACTCTCAGGTACACTTCTCACACTCCCAGGTTCTCCTGTGGCACTCCCTGGTAGTTTCTCTGACACTCCCAGGTACACCTCAGACACTCCCAGGTACACTTCAGACACTCCCAGGTACACCGCTGGCACTCCCAGGTACACCTCTGACACTCCTAGGCACACCCCCCACACCTGCAGGCACCTGAAACTCCCAGGTACACCTCTGACACTCCTGGGTACTCCTCTGTCACTCCCTGATACACCTCTGACACTCCCAGGTACACCTTTGACACTCCCAGGCACTCCACTGACATTCCCTGTTACACCTATGACACTCCCAGGTGCACGTCCAACACTCCCAGATACACATCTAACACTCCCAGGTACATCTCTGACACTCCCAGGTACACCTCTGACACTCCCAGCTACACCTGTGACACTCCCAGGTACACCTCCGATACTCCCAGGTACACCTCTGACACTCCCAGGCACACCTCTGACACTCCCAGGTACGCCTCTAACACTCCCAGGTACACCTCCGATACTCCCAGGTACACCTCTGACACTCCCAGGTACACCCCAGAAACTCCCAGGTACACCCCAGACACTCCATGGTACACTTCTCACACTCCCAGGTACACCTCTGACACTCCTAGGTACTCCTCTGTCACTCCCTGATACACCTCTAACACTCCCAGTTACATCGCTGATACTCCCAGGTACACCTCAGACACTGCCAAGTACACCTCAGACACTGCCAGGTACACCTCAGATACTGCCAGGTACACCTCAGACACTCCCAGGTACACCTCAGATACTCCCAGGAACACCTGAGACACTCCCAGGTATACCTCTGACACTCCCAGGTACACCTCAGACACTCCTAGGTACACCTCTCACACTCTCAGGTACACTTCTCACACTCCCAGGATCTCCTCTGACACTCCCTGGTAGTTTCTCTGACACTCCCAGGTACACCTCAGACACTCCCAGGTACACTTCAGACACTCCCAGGTACACCTCTGGCACTCCCAGGCACACCTCAGACACTCCTAGGTACACTTCTCACACTCGCAGGTACACCTCCGAAACTCCCAGGTACACATGTGACACTCCCAGGTACACCTCTGACACTCCCAGGTACACCTCTGACACTCCCACGTACACCTCTGGCACTCCCAGGTACACTTCTGACACTCCCAGGTACTCCACTGACATTCCCTGGTACACCTCTGACACTCCCAGGTACACGGCCAACACTCCCAGATACACCTCTGACTCTCCCAGGTACATCTCTGCCACTCCCAGGTACACCTCTGGCCTCCCAGGCACACCTTTGACACTGCCAGGTACACCTCCGATGCTTCCAGGTACACCTCTGGCCTCCCAGGTGCCTCCTGACACTCCAGGTACGAGCTCCTGCTGCTCTGGGTACCTCCGATACTCCCAGGTACACCTCTGACACTCCCAGGTATGCACCTCTGACATTCCCATTTACTCCACCTAACATTCCCTGGTACCTCTGACACTCCCAGGTACACCTCTGACACTCCCAGGTACCGCATCCGATGCCTCCCAGGTTCTCCTGACTGCTCCCAGGTACACCTCTGGCCTGCTAGGTACTCCTCTGTCCTCCCTGATACACCTCTAACACTCCTAGGTACACCGCTGACACTCCCAGGTACACCTCTGACACTCCCAAGTACACCTCTGACACCCCCAGGTACACCTCCGATATTCCCAGGTACACCTCCGATATTCCCTGGTACACCTCCGATATTCCCAGGTACACCTCTGATACTCCCAGGTACACCTCAGACACTCCCAGGTACACCTCTGACACTCTCAGGTACACCTCAGACACTCCCAAGTACACCGCTGACACTCCCAGGTACACCTCTGACACTCCCAAGTACACCTCTGACACTCCCAGGTACACCTCCAACACTCCCAGGCACACC
>NW_024724848.1:0-5818 GCF_018991925.1 Homarus americanus
TCGTTGTGGCCGTTCCGGTACGTATTGCTGTTTAATGCCATTTCACGTTAGTTTAACGTTATTTCACCTTAATTAAACTCCATTTAACGTTAGTTTAACGCCATTTTACGTTAGTTTAACGCCATTTATCGTTAGATTAACGCCATTTTACGTTAGTTTAACGCCAATTAACGTTAGTTAAACGTCATTTAACGTTAATTTAATGCTATTTAACGTTAGTTTAACGCCATTTAACGTTAGTTTAACTTCATTTAACGTTAATTTAACGCTATTTAACGTTAGTTTAACTTTATTTAACGTTAGTTTAACTTTATTTAACGTTAGTTTAACTTCATTTAACGTTAATTTAACGCTATTTAACGTTAGTTTAACGTCATTTAACTCCTTAATTAAACGCCATTTAACTTTATTTACCATTTAACGTAAGTTTAACGCTATTTATCGTTAGTTTAGCTTCATTTAACGTTAATTTAACGCTATTTAACGTTAGTTTAACTTCATTTAACGTTATTTAACGCTATTTAACGTTAGTTTAACGCCATTTAACGTTAGTTTAACGGCATTTAACGTTAGTTTAACGGCATTTAACGTTAGTTTAACGCCATTTAACGTTAGTTTAACGTTATTTAACGTTAATTAAACGCCATTTAACGTTAGTTTAACGCCATTTAACGTTAGTTTAACGCCATTTAACGTTAGTTTACCGCCATTTAACGTTAGTTTAACGCCATTTAACGTTAGTTTAATGCCATTTAACGATAGTTTAACGCCATTTAACGCTAGTTTAACGCCATTTACCGTAAGTTTAACGCCATTTAACGTTAGTTTAACGCCGCTTAACGTTACGAATCGCCATTTACTGTTAGTTTAACGCCATTTAACGTTAGTTTAACGCCATTTAACCTTAATTAAACGCCATTTAACGTTAGTTTAACGCCATTTAACGTTAGTTTAACGCCATTTAACGTTAGTTTAACGCCACTTAACGTTAATTAAACGCCATTTACCGTTAATTAAACGCCATTTACCGTTAGTTTAATGGCATTTAACGTTAGTTTGACGTCATTTAACCTTAATTAAACGCCATTTAACGTTAGTTAAACGTCATTTAACGTTAATTTATTGGTATTTAACGTTAGTTTAACGCTATTTAACGTTAGTTTAACACCATTTAACGTTAGTTGAACGTCATTTAACCTTAATTAAACGCCATTTAACGTTAGTTTAACGCCATTTAACGTTAGTTTAACGGCAGTTAACGTTAGTTTAACGCCATTTAACGTTAGTTTAACGCCATTTAACGTTAGTTTAACGTTATTTAACCTTAATTAAACGCCATTTAACGTTAGTTTAACGCCATTTAACGTTAGTTTAACGCCATTTAACGTTAGTTTACCGCCATTTAACGTTAGTTTAACGCCATTTAACGTTAGTTTAATGCCATTTAACGATAGTTTAACGCCATTTAACGATAGTTTAACGCAATTTTAACGTTAGTTTAACGCCATTTAACGTTAGTTTAACGTCATTTAACGTTAGTTTAACTCCATTTACCGTTAGTTTAACGCCATTTAACGTTAGTTTAACGTTATTTAACCTTAATTAAACGCCATTTAACGTTAGTTTAACGCCATTTAACATTAGTTTAACGCCATTTAACGTTAGTTTAACGCCATTTAACATTAGTTTAACGTCATTTAACCTTAATTAAACGCCATTTAACGTTAGTTTAACGCCATTTAAAGGTTAGTTTAACGCCATTTAACGTTAGTTTAACGCCATTTAAAGGTTAGTTTAACGCCATTTAACGTTAGTTTAAAACGCCATTTATCGTTAGTTTAACGCCATTTATCGTTAGTTTAACGCCATTTAACGTCAGTTTAACGTCATTTAACCTTACTTAAACGCCATTTAACTTTAGTTTAACGCCATTTAACGTTAGTTTAACGCCATTTATCGTTAGTTTAACTTCATTTAACGTTAATTTAACGCCATTTAACGTTAATTAAATGCCATATAATGTTAGTTTAACGCCATTTAACGTTAGTTTAACGCCATTTAACGTTAGTTTAACGCCATTTAACGTTATTTTAACGCCATTTAACGTTAGTTTAACGGCATTTAACGTTAGTTTAACGCCATCTAACCTTAATTTAACGCCATTTACCGTTAGTTTAATGCCATTTCACGTTAGTTTAACGTTATTTAACCTTAATTAAACTCCATTTAACGTTAGTTTAACGCCATTGTACGTTAGTTTAACGCCATTTATCGTTAGTTTAACGCCATTTTACGTTAGTTTAACGCCAATTAACGTTAGTTAAACGTCATTTAACGTTAATTGAACGCTATTTAACGTTAGTTTAACGCCATTTAACGTTAGTTTAACTTCATTTAACGTTAGTTTAACTTCATTTAACGTTAATTTAACGCTATTTAACGTTAGTTTAACTTCATTTAACGTTAGTTTAACTTCATTTAACGTTAATTAAACGCCATTTATCGTTAGTTTAACGCCATTTAACGTTAGTTTAACGCCATTTAACGTTAGTTTAACGTCATTTAACCTTAATTAAACGCCATTTAACTTTAGTTTAACGCCATTTAACGTAAGTTTAACGCCATTTATCGTTAGTTTAGCTTCATTTAACGTTAATTTAACGCTATTTAACGTTAGTTTAACTTCATTTAACGTTAGTTTAACGCCATTTAACGTTAGTTTAACGCCATTTAACGTTAGATAACGCCATTTAACGTTAGTTTAACGGCATTTAGCGTTAGTTTAACGCCATTTAACGTTAGTTTAACGTTATTTAACCTTAATTAAACGCCATTTAACGTTAGTTTAACGCCATTTAACGTTAGTTTAACGCCATTTAACGTTAGTTTACCGCCATTTAACGTTAGTTTAACGCTATTTAACGTTAGTTTAATGCCATTTAACGATAGTTTAACGCCATTTAACGTTAGTTTAACGCCATTTAACGTTAGTTTAACGCCATTTCACGTTAGTTTAACGTCATTTACCGTTAGTTTAACGCCATTTACCGTTAGTTTAACGCCATTTACCGTTAGTTTAACGCCATTTAACGTTAGTTTAACGTTATTTAACCTTAATTAAACGCCATTTAACGTTCGTTTAACGCCATTTAACATTAGTTTAACGCCATTTAACGTTAGTTTAACGCCATTTAACATTAGTTTAACGTCATTTAACCTTAATTAAACGCCATTTAACGTTAGTTTAACGCCATTTAACATTAGTTTAACGATATTTAACCTTAATTAAACGCCATTTAACGTTAGTTTAACGGCATTTAACGATAGTTTAACCCCATTTAACGTTAGTTTAACGCCATTTAACGTTAGTTTAACGCCATTTAACGTTAGTTTAACGTTATTTAACCTTAATTAAACGCCATTTAACGTTAGTTTAACGCCATTAAACATTAATTTAACGCCAATTAACGTTAGTTTAACGCCATTTAACATTAGTTTAACGTCATTTAACCTTAATTAAACGCCATTTAACGTTAGTTTAACGCCATTTAACATTAGTTTAACGATATTTAACCTTAATTAAACGCCATTTAACGTTAGTTTAACGGCATTTAACGTTAGTTTAACGCCATTTAACGTTAGTTTAACGCCATTTAATGTAAGTTTAACGCCATTTAACGTTAGTTTAACGCCCTTTAACGTTACTTTAACGCCATTTAACGTTAGTTTAACTTAATTTAACGTTAATTAAACGCCATTTATCGTTAGTTTAACGCCATTTAACGTTAGTTTAACGCCATTTAACGTTAGTTTAACGTCATTTAACCTTAATTAAACGCCATTTAACTTTAGTTTAACGCCATTTAACGTTAGTTTAACCATTTATCGTTAGTTTAACTTCATTTAACGTTAATTTAACGCCATTTAACGTTAGTTTAACGCCATTTAACGTTAGTTTAACGCCATTTAACGTTAGTTTAACGCCATTAACGTTAGTTTAACGCCATTTAACGTTAGTTTAACGCCATTTAACGTTAGTTTAACGTTTAACGCCATTTAACGTTAGTTTAACGCCATTTAAAAGTTAGTTTAACGCCATTTAACGTTAGTTTAACGCCATTTAACGTTAGTTTAACGCCATTTAACGTAAGTTTAATCGGCATTTAACGTTAGTTTAACGCCATTTAACGTTAGTTTAACGTTATTTAACCTTAATTAAACACCATTTAACGTTAGTTTAACGCCATTTAACGTTAGTTTACCGCCATTTAACGTTAGTTTAACGCCATTTAACGTTAGTTTAATGCCAATTAACGATAGTTTAACGTCATTTAACGTTAGTTTAACGCCATTTACCGTTAGTTTAACGCCATTTAACGTTAGTTTAACTTTATTTAACCTTAATTAAACGCCATTTAACGTTAGTTTAACGCCATTTAACATTAGTTTAACGCCATTTAACGTTAGTTTAACGCCATTTAAGATTAGTTTAACGTCATTTAACCTTAATTAAACGCCATTTAACGTTAGTTTAACGCCATTTAACATTAGTTTAACGATATTTAACCTTAATTAAACTCCATTTAACGTTAGTTTAACGGCATTTAACGTTAGTTTAACGGCATTTAACGTTAGTTTAACGGCATTTAACGTTAGTTTAACGCCATTTAACGATAGTTTAACGCCATTTAACGTTAGTTTAACGCCATTTAACGTTAGTTTAACGCCATTTAACGTTAGTTTAACGCCATTTAACGTTAGTTTAACGGCATTTAACGTTAGTTTAACGGCATTTAACGTTAGTTTATCGCCATTTAACGTTAGTTTAACGTTATTTAACCTTAATTAAACGCCATTTAACGTTAGTTTAACGCCATTTAACGTTAATTTACCGCCATTTAACGTTAGTTTAACGCCATTTAACGTTAGTTTAATGCCATTTAACGATAGTTTAACGCCATTTAACGATAGTTTAACGCCATTTACCGTTAGTTTAACGCCATTTAACGTTAGTTTAACGTTATTTAACCTTAATTAAACGCCATTTAACGTTAGTTTAACGCCATTTAACATTAGTTTAACGCCATTTAACGTTAGTTTAACGCCATTTAACATTAGTTTAATGTCATTTAACCTTAATTAAACGCCATTTAACGTTAGTTTAACGCCATTTAACATTAGTTTAACTTAATTTAACGTTAATTAAACGCCATTTATCGTTAGTTTAACGCCATTTAACGTTAGTTTAACGCCATTTAACGTTAGTTTACCGCCATTTAACTTTAGTTTAACGCCATTTAACGTTAATTTAATGCCATTTAACGATAGTTTAACGCCATTTAACGTTAGTTTAACGCCATTTAACGTTAGTTTAACGCCATTTAACGTTAGTTTAACGTCATTTAACGTTAGTTTAACGCCAATTACCGTTAGTTTAACGCCGTTTAACGTTATTTAACCTTAATTAAACGCCATTTAACGTTAGTTTAACCCATTTAACATTAGTTTAACGTCATTTAACCTTAATTAAACGCCATTTAACGTTAGTTTAACGCCATTTAACATTAGTTTAACGATATTTAACCTTAATTAAACGCCATTTAACGTTAGTTTAACGGCATTTAACGTTAGTTTAACGCCATTTAACATTAGTTTAACGTCATTTAACTTTAATTAAACGCCATTTAACGTTAGTTTAACGCCATTTAACATTAGTTTAACGCCATTTAACATTAGTTTAACGATATTTAACCTTAATTAAACGCCATTTAACGTTAGTTTAACGCCATTTAAAGGTTAGTTTAACGCCATTTAACGT
>NW_024724849.1:0-11224 GCF_018991925.1 Homarus americanus
CAGCATTCATAATATATTACGTTAAATTTTAATGATATAATACTACATGTTCATAGGTTATTAGTCATGTTTTAAGTTACTTAGGAGTTAATGGAAATACGTCTGTGGTTCATTACGCCGCTCTTTGATAAAACTTCTTTTATGGCATAAAACTTATAATAAACCGTTCAGAAAAAATTACACCACAGTTCCTTAACATAGTTTATAAGGATTATTACGATGTATGGTGTCAAAAATTAACATGAAATTTTTACGGGATTACTTAAGCTCCTACACTAAAACCTGCCGACCTAACCTAACCTTTTTTACCCACCTCCACCTACTTACCTAACCTGACATAATCTAACCTAACCTGACATAATCTAACCTAACCTGACATAATCTAACCTAACCTGACATAATCTAACCTAACATGACATAATCTAACCTAACCTGACATAATCTAACCTAACCTGACGTAATCTAACCTAACCTGACATAATCTAACCTAACCTGACATAATCTAACCTAACCTGACATAATCTAACCTAACCTGACATAATCTAACCTAACCTGACATAATCTAACCTAACCTGACGTAATCTAACCTAACCTGACATAATCGAACCTAACCTGACATAATCGAACCTAACCTCCCGTCTGACATAAGCTAACCTAATCAAACCTAACTTTCCCACCTACCGACCGTAACCTATCTACTTATTACCTACCTAACCTAACTTAACTTAATCCAACCTGACGTAATCTAACCTAACCTATTGAAACTTAACTTAACCACCTACCTCATCTAACACCACTTTTGTAATCTCTTTGCACAATAAACTAGCCTCTAACTGGCAAAATTAACAAAACTAACCTAACCTAACCCAACCTGACTTTACCTAACCTGATCTGATCTATCCAACTTAAACATCTTAGAATATATAATAAAGCCGCTAGGTTAATTTAGGCTAAATATGGTCGATTCATATTTCGTTTTGACAGAAATTCCCGGCAAAATAACGTATCTACGTATATTGAGAACCACCGCCATGTTGGTTCCACGTTAACAAGACACGGATACACTACAGAATAACCCGCGTTCGTTTAACCTCAATTACTACAGTTTACTTTATAATCTTACTTCACAATCTTCACTACATCTCACTTCACAATCTTCACTACATCTCACTCCACAATCTTCACTACATCTTACTTCACAATCTTCACTACATCTCACTTCACAATCTTCACTACATCTCACTTCACAATCTTCACTACATCTCACTTCACAATCTTCACTACATCTCACTTCACAATCTTTACCACATCTTACTTCACAATCTTTACCACTTCTTACTTCACAATCTTCACTACATCTCACTTCACAATCTTCACTACATCTCACTTCATAATCTTCACCACATCTCACTTCACAATCTTCACTACATCTCACTTCACAATCTTCACTACATCTCACTTCACAATCTTCACTACATCTCACTTCACAATCTTCACTACATCTCACTTCACAATCTTCACTACATCTCACTTCACAATCTTCACTACATCCCACTTCACAATCTTCACTACTTCTCAATTCACAATCTTCACTACATCTCACTTCACAATCTTCACTACATCTCACTTCAAAATCTTCACTACATCTCACTTCACAATCTTCACTACATCTCACTTCACAATCTTCACTACATCACACTTCACAATCTTCACTACATCTCACTTCACAATCTTCACCACATCTCACTTCACAATCTACACTACATCTCACTTCACAATCTTCACTACATCTCACTTCACAATCTTCACTACATCTCACTTCACAATCTTCACTACACCTCACTTCACAATCTTCACTACATCTCACTTCACAATCTTCACTACATCTCACTTCACAATCTTTACCACATCTCACTTCACACTCTTCACTACATCTCACTTCACAATCTTCACTACATCTCACTTCACAATCTTGACTACATCTCACTTCACAATCTTCTCGACATCTCACTTCATAATCTTCACTACATCTCACTTCACAATCTTCACTACATCTCACTTCACAATCTTCACTACATCTCATTTCACAATCTTCACTACATCTCACTTCACAATCTTCACTACATCCCACTTCACAATCTTCACTACATCTCACTTCACAATCTTCACTACATCTCACTTCACAATCTTCACTACATCTCACTTCACAATCTTCACCACATATCACCTCACAATCTTCACTACATCTTACTTCACAATCTTCACTACATCTCACTTCACAATCTTCACTACATCTCACTTCACAATCTTCACTACATCTCACTTCACAATCTTCACTACATCTCACTTCACAATCTTCGCTACATCTCACTTCACAATCTTCACTACATGTCACTTCACAATCTTCACTACATCTCACTTCACAATCTTCACTACACCTCACTTCACAATCTTCACTACATCTCACTTCACAATCTTCACTAACACCATCCTTCATCACTACATATAACATCCATCATCACTACTTATAACACCATCCATCATCATCACTATATATAACACTATCCATTATCACTACATATAACACGATCCATCATCACTACATATAACACCATCCACCATCAGTACATATAGAACCATCCATCACGACATATAACACCATCCAACATCACTACATATAACACCAACCATCATCACTACATATAACATCATCCATCATCACTACATATAACTCCATCCATCATCACTACATATGACACCATCCAGCATCACTACATATAACACCACCCATCATCACTACATATAACATCATGCATCATCACTACATATAACACCATCCATCATCACTACATATAAAACCAACCTATCATCACTACATATAATATCATCCATCATCACTACATATAACACCATCCAACATCACTACATATAACACCACCCATCATCACTACATATTACATCATCCATCACTACATATAACTCTATCCATCATCACTACATATAACACCATCCAGCATCACTACTGTTATGTTGGCCCATACCAACTCCCTCCCCTGAACCCTCCTCCCCACCGGAATATCAACAAGTTCACGCCAGAAGTTACTATTTCATTTAGGAAAGAAATGGAACCAGTGTTAAACAGAGGTGAACAGTGGTGAACAGTGCTTAAGTCAGTGAGAACAACTCAACAGTAACAGTGGTACCCAAGTTGACCTTTCACACAGTGATGTCCCAGGTACCCAGTGATAACGGCCCGTGAGACCCAACTACCAGCGATGTGTTATTCCGTCTACGATAGGAAGGCCTGGAACCACACCTCACTCATATAACACCATCTGTGAGGGAATTACTACACCACGTGAGGCCCCTCATAACACCATATGTGAAGGAGTTACTACACCACGTGAGGCCCCTCATAACACCATCTGTGAGGGAATTACTACACCACGTGAGGCCCCTCATAACACCATCTGTGAGGGAATTACTACACCACGTGAGGCCCCTCATAACACCATCTGTGAGGGAATTACTACACCACGTGAGGCCCTCATAACACCATCTGTGAGGAATTACTACTGTGGGGCCCCTCATAACACCATCTGTGAGGAATTACTACACCGTGAGGCCCTCACTTACCATCTGTGAGGAATTACTACACCACGTGAGGCCCTCATAACACCATCTGTGAGAATTACTACACACGTAGGGCCCCTCATAACTTTATGTGAGGAGTTACTACACCACGTGAGGCCCCTCTCATAACACCATCTGTGAGAACTACTACACCACGTGAGGTCCCTCCTAACACACCATCTGGGAGGTTACTACACTACGTTTTGCTGTTCCAACACCTACAATAATCTCTGTATGTTTCACTGTATGTTCCTTTACCTTTCTCTAATGAAGGCTTTGTTAAACCACCAATGTATGTAATAAGTCATTTTTATGCCCAATCATATATTTTTCATGGCCAGACTTAGAACTTCAATAAACCGTTAATTATTATTATTATTATTATTATAACATCATGCATCATCACTACATATAACACCATCCATCATTACTACATATAAAACCATCCTATCATCACTACATATAACATCATCCATCATCACTACATATAACACCATCCATCACTACATATAGAACCATCCTATCATCACTACATATAATATCATCCATCATCACTACATGTAACACCATCCAACATCACTACATATAACGCCACCCATCATCACTACATATAACATCATCCATCATCACTACATATAACTCTATCCATCATCACTACATATAACACCATCCAGCATCACTACATATAACACCAACCATCATCACTACATATATCATCATGCATCATCACTTTATATAACACCATCCATCATCACTACATATATTACCCTCCTATCATCACTACATATAACACCATCCATCATTCACAACATATAACGCCATCCTTCATCACTACATATAACACCATCCATCATCACTACATATTATAACACCATCCATCATCTCTACAAACACCAGTCCTCAACACTATAGTGATAAACAGAGCTTCATTTTGTTGTCAATTTCTTTAAATTCCAACCTTATTAAACCGTAATTCTTTCTGTATGGTCAAATTTTGATTTGACCTCAGTGAGAGAGCTGTTAGTGTCAGTACATCACAATGGTGTTCCGACGCACTGTATCGAAGGTGTCTGAGGTGGAGGTGAAGGCTTGCAAGGATTTCGTTGTAGACTTCGACACCAGCTTTGTGGTGGTTGCAACAAACATCTACCCTGGTGTGGCCCCTAAGCAGATTCGACCATTGTTTGAGGAATGTGGACAGATCGACCTATTTGTGATGCCCGCAAAAGACAACAAAAATGAACACTATGGCTTCGCATACATCCGATACTTTGACGAAGCCTCCTGTGATAAGGCTGTTGGACGATTGGATGGTGACAGCATTGGCCGCAGCCGAAAATCAACTAACAAGCTGGAAGTTAACTACTACAGTGCCCATGGTACCTTGAACAACCTTGACCGCCAAGCTGCTGAGTTCATTGTTCTGTCCAATGTTGCCGACCAACAACCCGCCTCTATCCTTAAGAAGACCAACGTACGCACTACCGTTGCCAAGTCAGTTACCTTCAATTATGACAATTTGGGCGACATCAGGGAGCGCGAAACTTCCACAGCTACTTACACTCTGTCTGTACCTCCCAACCAATGAATCTAACTCAACTGCTGCCATCGAATAAGAAAATGTCTCCAATAGTTGTACCTCTGGGAACCTGGAGGGAGGCACCAACCCTGATGAAAGGCTCAGTAATATCTACCATGTTATTTAAACACTTATAACACATATAACATCATCCATCATCACTACATATAACACCATCCATCATCACTACATATAACACCATCTATCATCACTACATATAACATCATCCATCATCACTACAGATCGGTAGAGTAGTTTTCGAGATTCTCGTGCGGACACACAAGCAAACACACACACACACACACAAACAGACATACTTCTTTGTTTTATATCGATAGAAGATAGATCATCACTACATATAACACCGCCCATCATCACTACTATAACATCATCCATCATCACTACATATAACACCACCCATCATCACTACATATAACATCATCCATCATCACTCATATAACATCATCCATCATCACTACATATAACACCATCCATCATCACTACATATAACACCATCCATCATCACTACATATAACACCATCCATCATCACTACATATAACATCATCCATCATCACTACATATAACACCATCCATCATCACTACATATAACATCATCCATCATCACTACAGATCGGTATAGTAGTTTCCGAGATTCTCGTGCGGACACACAAACACACACACAAACAAAAATACATACTTCTTTGTTTTATATATATAGATACAAGAAACAAAAATCTTTAATTATTTGTTAATTGTAAGTTTTAAGGTTTTCCTGGAACCATTGGCAGGAAATAAGGACACTTGAACCTTGAAAACTTACTGTCGTCATAATTATTTATAATAAACCTGTCGATGTTTATTTCCGGGTTAAAGTAAAAGCAAGGTTTTGTCTGGACTATTATCATATAGACAGTTGCTGGTTGACGATACTGAAGGCCTATACAGGTGTGTGGTGCTTGTGCTTGGTGATGCTTCGTTTATGAGAGATAATCCCAGGAGTGAACTTTGTTCTGAAAGGACAAACAAAAAAAGTCATTAGTTATCGTTGTCTCGGAAGTGTTTATATGTCGGTCACTCTTGTGTTGTCGATGTGTCCACCCCACAGAGTTATTGCGTGAAGTGACACATTAGACTTCAATTAAAGATCCTCTCCTCTCCATATGGAAGCTGTTCACACCTCTTGACAGTATTTGGTCTGACATTTAGTTATAAAGGTCGTTTTTTGTCTAGTTCATCTTCCTATGAAAATTAACAATTCATATCACGTTTTAGAGTTGTATGTTCTTCAAGCCAATTAACACAGTACAGGTAACACCAGAGTCAGGCAGGTACAGTGTTAAGCGTCGTGGTCTACTGCTGTCTTACTGAGTAACGATGATGAAGTAAAGTGGGAAATGACTTTGCCATGAGAGAGGAGAGGAAAGAGAGAAGGAAAGAATAGAAACGGGAAGTAAAGTAGTAGGGAGTAATAGCAGGTGGGCTGTCCACCTAGCTGAGTCGAGGTGATTGGTTGGGGTGGTGGCCATACACAGCACGCTCCTGCTCGCTCAAGGGAGGCTGGGGTGGGGGGAGCTAAGCTAGTTAGGCATTCAGTACTGTATTGTGTGTTAATTTATGTAAGTTAAATGGTGGTGTTATTTTTTCATGTATTGTATAAAGTGAGTCTCTTTTTTATATAATAACTCACCTGAAGTGTCGCCCCAGGAAAAGGTAACAGAGACCTTAATGACACAGGTAGATTGTCACTCCCCTCGCCGCCCAGCGTATCCCACCTGAAGATTAACCATCCCGGCGATACCTGGGGGGGGGGCTTAAGTATAATATATACTCTTATATAATAATGTTGATGCTATAATACACTGGCAGTCATAGTACAGTACATGTGTTGCCTTTATTGAGTTGAGTTTTGTATTTTTAGAAAAAGAGAGAGAAATCTGAGCAACATAATATGGAGAGAGAGAGTGTATTACATTGCCACACCTGATTCCTTCCTGGTGTATATTTTTACCACCTCTGGTACAACTGTGTCTCTTGCCGATCTATTTTGCACTGTCGCTTCCTGCCTTTCATCTTCCACCTTTCATCTTCTCCTTCATCTTCTTCTCCCCATCGTCTTTCTCCTCCATCTTACCCCTTCATCTTCCCTCCCTTCTTCCTCCCTTCCATCTCCCCCATTCATTTCTTCCCCCTTCATCTTCCTTTCCCCTTTATTTTACCCCTCCATCTTCCCTCCTTTTACCTTCCTCCTTCGGTCTTCTCCTTTCTTTTCCACCAATCTCCTTACCTTCCACTGCTGTCTTAGTCCATTACTGTTTTAAGAAATTTAGTTTTTTCAAGGATTTCGATATTTCATTCACTTACAATTCTTTTTTGTTTTAATTTCATTTTCTCACTCCTGATTCAAGTGATTCAAGAGATGCAGATAATTTGAAATATCCAGCCCTTATAATGTCTTTAGTGCCTCTTAAACTTGGGTAAATATTATTCCATTAAGTTTATAAACAAATACACGACTCAGACACGTTGGTATTATAATCACAAAGCAAAGATATCGAGAAGTTGTGACGCTTCATCTGTACAACCAGTTGAGAATAAACTTTCCTTCTCTAAAAGTTACAAGAAATGAGGGAGAGTTTCTCGCCAGGGGGCGCAGCGCTGTGAGAGAAGAATTAAATAAGCCTGATTAGCTAAGAAGACGACCAGGGGTAAGAAATGGTCCGTCTTGAGGATGTGGTTCAGGAGGTGAGGTGAAGATATAAACCTCGAAGACGTCATAAAACACAGAGATGACACTATTTCTAACCTTCCCAAGTCTCTGGTGGGTGGCAGGTGATCACCAACATGAAATACACCAACATGAAATACACCAACATGAAATACACCAACATGAAATGCGCCAAAATGAAATAGAAGATGCCAAGTGAGGTTGATTATGACTCAGACAGTAACCATAGCAGGACCTAAAAACAGCCAAGACTGTTCTAAAATGAGAACTTAAATTATAATTTCTGCCCAAGAGTGCGAGTGAGTGAACTTTAATTTCCATTATAGTACAGTATAAAACTTTAATGAGTTTATCTTCAACGTGATCTTAAATTTTAGTGGGTGAATTTTTCATTGGATAATTAAGTCTTTGAGAATAACATTTTAAGGCGGCCATTTAGTGTCATCATGCTGTAAGATGTAGATACGCTCCAAAAAGTATGTTTACGATTTTGTGTTAGACGATATGACACAACAGACAAAGGATTTTGACGACCCTACCGAGACAACAGGAGTCACAGTGATCATTTTGAAATTCATCGGTCTCCTCCATAAAGGCACTTTTGGAGTGTTTGTTTACAACTCCTAGTGGTTAATGTGATGCAGCAGTGTACAGCTCATAGTCCATAAGGTGTTTCTTAGGCCAGACCCTTGAGAGTACAGTGGGTGGTTACACTACTCACCTGCCTTACACTCTCCCTGATGCTTTTGTTAGATGTTGAAACAGGAACTGTGGATCAACCTGTACAGCTTCTCCTTTTACTTTCACACAAACAATAGATTTAACATGTTGCCTAAGTACTTTGATGAAACAATAAGCACAAATGTGTTATCGTCATGATCCGCCTTATGTGATTATATTGCCAGTTGATGTGGGCCCGACCTTGTTTTGACACACTGACTGGCCTCGTGTTAATTTATTCTCACTTAACATACTTTTTTCGTACCTGAACTCCTCGACCGAACGCTCTTAAAGTTTGTAGAGAAGTTGAAACGGGTCTTATTGATATTCGTGTAGGCAGATTGATAGAGGTCCCAGCAATAAGAGAGTACAGCCGGGTCCTGCTGGAGACACTGAACACATTTCAGTTATTACATCTGGAAATACACGATCACTCACCAAAGAAAACGAAGACAATTTTACCAACTAATATGGTCGAGGTTCTGTAGATATGGGCCACAGCTCACGTACGGTCGCTATCTGATCTTCTCGACCAGTGTAACAAGAAAGATCTTTACAAACACTATAATATGTAGTCAACGTGCAGTGACTCAGTAATAACTTATTGCTCCTTTGATTCAAGTGTTCGACAACAAGCCGAATATGTTCCCTCTGTTCCTTTGACTATCTTGTGTGTACGATCTTGTGGACTGGGGCGTGATCACGATCAATGGTTGTCCCACTCACTCACTCACTAGGTTTCCTGCCATCTCTTACCCATGAAATTAGATTAAATCTGCCCTGTCGTATCCTCTTTACCTATCCTATCCCCCCTTGTCTCTATTAACCTTAATATATCATCACTCTCTCTCCCCTACTCTCCTTCCCTGCTTCCTCTACCACTATCTCCACCTCCTCTTTAATTCCCCTTCCACAATTATTATATCCTCATATCTATGTCTGTCATTCTCTTTATCTGTTCCTACTTCTTTCACTATATCTCTCTATCCCCTCAGCCTAAATCACAATGGCTACAAGAACGAGAGCTTGTGTTGGTAAAAGAGGAATTTTTGAACACCATGACAAATGTATATTTTTTGATGACTTAGGGAGAACGTGTGGCGTGATTAGTGTAGAAGAGGAGATTGTCACACCCTTCTACCCAGTTTTGTTAGTCTCTTATGCCCCACCCTGCCAGTCCTCATACCCTACCCTTCTAGTTCCTCATACCCTACCCTGTTAGTCCTTCATACCCTACCCTGTTAATCCCTCATACCCTACCATTCCAGTCCCTCATATTCCACCCTACCAGATCCTCATACCTCACCCTTCCAGCCTGTCTTTGTGTCCCAACCAAATTAAGTTCTGTAAAAATCTACCTGATGTCTTTCGCCTTCCCTTACCATCATCTCCCAATTGGTTGTCTTGTAAATAGTAGATCGATGCCCTGGAGTCTCTGGTAGTTTCAATAAATCTGGAGCCCAACTCATTAAGGAACTTCAGGGTGCTGTCATGCTGGGGAGGGAGGAAGAGGGAGCTGCATTATGCTGTCATGCAGGGGAGGGAGGGAGAGGGAGCTGCATTATCCTGTCATGCTGGGGAGGGAGGGAGCTCACATTATGCTGTCATGCTGGGGAGGAGGGAGGGGGCTACGTGTGCTGTGTCATGCTGGGGGAGGGAGGAGGGGCACCACGCAGTATGTTGACATGCTGGGGAGGGAGGAGAGGGCTGCATTATGTCATGCTGGGAAGGGAGGGAGGGGCTGCATTATGCTCATGCTTGCTGGGGAGGGAGGGAGAGGGCTGCATTATGCTGTCATGCTGGGGAGGGAGGGAGAGGGGCTGCATTATGTTGACATGCTGGGGAGGGAGGAGGGAGCTGCATTATGCTGTCATGCTGGGGAGGGAGGGAGGGAGAGGGAGCTGCATTATGCTGTCATGCTGGGGAGGGAGTGAGAGGGAGCTGCATTATGCTGTCATGCTGGGGAGGGATGGAGAGGGAGCTACATAATGTTGTCATGCTGGGTAGGGAGTGAGAGGGAGCTGCATTATCCTGTCATGCTGGTTAGAGAGGGAGAGGGAGTTGCATTATGTTGTCATGCTGGGGAGGGAGGTAGAGGGAGCTGCATTATGCTGTCATGTCGGGGAGGGAGTGAGAGGTGGTCGCATTATGCTGCATGCTGCATTAATATGATGCAGCATAACTCCAGCAGTCTCACTACAGCTTTGTATGTTTACTGTATGTTTACAGTCGAATGAAAACCTGAGAGACTACTCAATATAAGTCCTTTCATTATCATTGTCACGGACACGGACACAAGAATTCAATGGATCTAAGTAACGAAAATAAGGAATAATTTAAGTTGTTGTCAAAGACTTTCATATGATTATTGTTTATAACTGAAGGTCTTGGAACTATTTTATCACAACAAAGAAATATAATGCAGTAAAACATGGACAGTGACGAAGTACAATAAAGAACAAACACAAACTGTGACATAGAGAACATCCAAGATACAGGAAGACAAACAATAGTAAAATGACAAGGACAGTCATGAGGACACTGAAGTTGAAACTAACAAAAGATA
>NW_024724850.1:0-25450 GCF_018991925.1 Homarus americanus
CCATCTATTGTCCTGATCTACCTACCCACCACCACGAGCAACGCCATCTAGGGACGAGACACGTGTATGACTCGTCTTAGTTACCACTCCGAGGTTTCCCTTCTCCATATCCTGGGTTGCGTCACCTCCTCAAAGTCTTCTTTGTCAGCTCCAATTCGAGGAGAGGGACTTGGCTCTGGGAAGTGACCACAGGATCATCTATCCTCTAAACCTACGTGCAGTGACTACCTACCGTCTTCTACAATACTCAGCCTTACTCGTCAGCCATCTCAGCTCCTCACTTAAGTACTTATATGTTGTATTAACTCCCCCACGTCCACTTGCTTCAAGATTGTTTTATGTTTATTAATATGCATATACTGTTAATGCTTAGGTTAAGTTTGGTTAAGGGTAATTTATAAGCTGAATATTTTGTTAAGGAATTTATGGTACTCTATTATATACAACGAAAACTCGCATCCTTTGTCTACCCTTTTATAGTCCGATTGTCTTTGTTTTTTTTATTGTTGTTACCTGTTGGGATCTGGGTAGACGTATAACTATATTCTAAATCCTCAACTCTGTAACACATCCCAATCTGCGTGTTGATACTGGTATTGAGGTGAGGTTGCTGGGAGGAGGATGGGATTGTTGGAGAGGTGAAGAGTGATGGGAATGTGGTCTGAGCCTGATAGGGGGCCGGGAGTGATGTAGTGTTGGAATTGGAGGGCAGGGGTGTTGGTGATGACGATGTCTGGAGTGCCTTTGCCGTGAGCAGCGTAGAATGTGGGGAAGAAAGGGCCAATGTGGTGAAGGTTTTTGTGAGTGACCAAAGCGTGTAGTTGTTGGCCAAGGGGGTCGATGCGGTTGTGTTGGAATGCGGTGTGGTGTGCATTGAGGTCGGCCATTAGTATTACAGGTAGGTGTGAGTTGTTAAAGATGGAGTTTAGGTCTGTGAAGGGGATACGCGAGTTAGGTCTTGAGTATGTTGTGCAGATGATAATCTGTCCGTGTTGAGTGTAGATCTTGGCGGCCATGAAGTGTTTGAAAGCAAAGTTGGTGATGAATTCGTGTTTCATGGAGGATCTGATGAGGATTGCAACGCCCTCGAATAGTTCGTGGGGTGATTGTCTGCTTGTGTAGCCGAAGTGCTTGATTTTGGTGTTTGTGCATGTTGAGTTAAGGAGGAGGATGTCTGGGTTGTGCTCTTGTATGAGGAGAGAGATGGCGTGTCTGTTTGAGTGATATGCTCTACAGTTGTATTGCATAATGGTGATCATGTTGTATAATTTGTTACTTATATGAGATTGAAATTCTGGGGTGCAGGGATGAGGTCTAACTTGTCGAGTGACTGTGAGCGAGGTCTGAGTGAGGTGTATGTAGGTGAGGGATGGGCGGTTACGTGACTGTGTGTGTGGGGGAGTCGGGAGGATGAGTGGAGTGTGCTAGGTTCGTGTCGGGGTTGTTTCCTGTTTTCTTTGGGGTAGTGCCGAATAGATTTACTTTAATTATAGATTTAGTTGGATGTGTGTATTTTATAATTCTTTTGCAGTCAGGTGTGTAGGAAGAAAGGGGGGAGGTGTTTTTCCTCTTAGGTCTAGTGGTCTTGACCACCATTTCAGTGGGGGGATGGGCAGCCATTTTATTCTTGGGAGTCTGAGGTGTTAGGGGAAGATTGGGTTTGGTTCGGATTTTGGAGGTTCGGGAGTTCATCGTAGTCGTGTGGGAAAAGTCAGGTGTAGGCAAGGTCAAGGTGGAGGGGTCGGGAGGTTTTCGACTGATTACTCCGGGGGGTGAGGTAACAGTAGGTTGGTGAGATAAGTCAGGTGTGGGCATGGCAGAAGTGGAGGGGCGGAGGGAGATTGCAGTGGCTTCTCTGGGGGGAGGGGGTGGCATGCTGGTCCGGTCGGGGATGGGGGCAGTGGGGAAGATGAGGTCGGGACCGGTTCTGAAGGAATCAGGAATGTGTATGGTAGGGAGGCCGTTCTCCCTCAAACCATCAATTGCCAGTTTCAGAAAAAGAGACCTGTTTCCGTTGCTTAGGGTATGTGCCAGAAGTATGATGGTGGTGATTTTTGCATCCATGTCGGAGGAGGGTGGGGGGGCGGTCACGTTGTTGGTCCAGCAAGTGCGGGTGGGGAGGGCCGTGGCAGTAGGGAGTGAGTGGTGGGGAGGTGGAGGTGGTGCTGTGGGGGGTGCTGTAGGAGGTGAAGGTCGGCGGGGAGGGAGTGGTGTTGTGCTATTGTCGAGTCTGATTTTGCACTTGTTGCTGATAGCAGCGTGAGGGCCTTTACAGTTGCAGCATTTAGTTACCGTGGCAGTGCAGTTTCGGTATGAGTGGCCTTGATTGGCACACTTTGAGCAAGTTATTGTGTTACTGCAACGGTTGGTGTTGTGCCCGAATTGGTAGCAATTAAAACATTGGTGTACTTGTATGAAGTGTTGGAATTCAATGTCTCTTGAGGGGATGATATTGCTGCCGATTTTAATTCCGTATGATTTTAATTTGATGGCGTCAGTTTGAGTAGCCGTAGTGATTTTTAACATGGGGAGAGTTCCCATCCGGGCTGCAAATGTCATTTGGGGGGTGTTTTGTGAGTTGAGTTCTGTCAATAGGTTAGGGTTGTCAAGGATCTGAGGGATGACTTTTCTACATATGAGGGTGCATTTTGCGCGGTATTCGGGTGAGCTGAGGACCGTTAGGCCATTGTCCCTCAGTCTGTTGTTCATTGCTGGGGAGTGGAATAGGTCGGCATCTTCATCAGTTTGTACAAATATTTTGATAATGTCGTCATTGGTGAAGGAACGGATCTGAAATATACATGTCAGCTGGAAAATAAGTGAGGCGAGGTCCATGCACGGTTGGATGGTACGGTCCACTTTGATTTTAATTGAAGGCATGTTAACTGTTTGAATTGGAGATTTATGGAGATCTCCCCTAACAGTCCCTAATTTCCTGCGCCCCTCACGTAGGGGAGGCCCTGCACTATCACAGGGGTCCCCAGGCGAATCGGCAGGCTGTGCTGTCCCTCCACCCTTCACACAAACACGCACTAGCGAGGTGTGGGGACAGAGGGCGTTTCCAGACGAATACTCCCCTGTACGTCAGCTGACAGGGGAATAGGTCCTTTCACGGCACGGAAGAGAAGGATTAGAGTAGAAGAAAAAGGTCTGAAAACTCACTGCCGACTCTCTCTTCACACCAAGCCCCTCAGCAGCATTCGGGGTTCCTAAGGGAGGTCCGATACTGTAGGAGAGGCTCAATGTGTTGATCGAATCAGCAGAATTGTCAGGTGCTTTGGTTTTCCTGGTACGTGGGAAGGTGGGATAGGTCCAATGACTAGCCAATCAGCTGAGTCTGTTCCTTCTCCGACTTCCACTTCGCTCTGTGGTTGACTGCTACTGCTCCTGACTGCGACTGCTCCCGACTGCGACTGGCGACTCACTGTGGGGGCTCTCCCTATTGATGATGATGATAATGAAGTAAAGTGGCAAATGACTTTGCACTGGGAAAGGAGAGGAGAGAGAGAGAAGTAAAGCGTGGAAACGGGAAGAAGAGTGGGAGGGGTAGATAGCAGGTGGGCTGTCCACCTAGCGGAGACGAGTTGATATGATTGGGTGGCGGCAGCGCGCAGCACAGGCCCGTCCGCTCAGGGAAGGAGGTTGAGGAGGGAGGGGGGAGGAGTTAAGCTAGCTAGATATTCATTATTGTAGTGAGTGTTAATTTTTATTTGTCCGGTGGTAGTGTTATTTGTTTATCTCTTTGTGTAGAGTGGTTCTTGTTCTGTAATGTCAGCATGGAAGCTCTTAGGCCACCAGCTGTGTATTTTAGTTGTTCCTTCTTCTTTTAACTTGGAGAATAATGGGTCCTCCATCTCTTCAAGTTTGGTCCATACTCTCTGTGCTTGGCTGTGTGTACGTATGTTCAGTGGTTCGATATCGAATAATTCGTGAAGTTCTTGTATTTTGGTGGTGTATGGCGGAAGTTGCTTTGATGCTCTACGGATAGCTTTGTTTTGTACTGCTTGAAGTTTAAGTTGACTGGATTTGCTGATCGTGTTGAGTGGTATTGGTGGATATTCTAGGTGTGGGCGGATAAGTGCTTTGTATAGGTGTAGTTGAATTTTGGTGTCCATTTTGCTGAATCGTCTTAGTTTCGTGAGTTGTGATTGGGCAGTCTGTTTGCGTTGTTTTACGTGTTTTGCTATGCCTGTTCTTGTTATCGTGAGTCCCAGAATTTTACCTTGGTTGGAGTATTGTATAGGTACGTTGTTGACTGTGATTGGTGTAGGGTTTTTTCTGGCAATATGTATTATCATTAGTTTCTGTGTATTGGTTTTAATTTTCCATTTTTTTTCATATTCGTTGATTTGCTCGATGGCGTGGGTTGTTATCCTTGCCATCATCTGTTTGCCCTTGCCTGGATATCGGATGATTTGTGTGACGTCATCAGCATAGGCTACATATTCTCCGTGTACAGGAGATGGCATGTCCGCCGTATATATTGTGTAGAGTGTTGGCGAGAGGTTGCTTCCCTGTGGTACTCCGCTGTATAATTTGAAGCTTGGGCCTGTGTGGTTACCTATGATAATTTTGGCCTCTCTATTATCGAGGAAGTTGCAGAGAATGGAAGTAAAGTTGTTGGGAAGTTCTTGGGTGGTAATTTTGTATTTGAGTCCTAGGTGCCAGACCTTGTCGAATGCTTTAGCTACGTCCCTTAGTACTACGTTACATTGTTCGTTGTTGTGCATCGCGTTTGCTATGTTTTCATAAATTAGGGCTAAGGCTGTATGGGTTCCTCTATGTTTTCTAAATCCATGCTGTCTGGGGTTGTATTTCTCCTCAAATTCGAGGTGTGTTCTCAGTCGGCGGTTAATTATTTTTTCTAGGATTTTTCCCGGTATTTCTAGGAGAGAGATTGGTCTGTAGTTTGCTACTTGGGTTGGGGATTTGCCTGGTTTTGATATAAGTCTGATGATTGCTGTTTTAAATTTTCTTGGGAAGTAGCCAGAGGCAAGTGCTGCATTAAAAATGTGACTGAGTTGGTGTATCATGTTGATTGGTAGGTGCTGGAGTATGGGTTTGTTAATTTTACTGATGCCCGGGGCCTTATTTTTGAAACTGATTATTGTTTTCTGAATATCCTCTGCGGTGATTGGTTGAATCAGTGTGGAAAGATCGTCCAAAGCGTGTGTGTCTATGCTGGGACTTGGGTGCCAGATGTGGGTTGTGTGTGTCATGTGATTGGTTACTTGTTGCTCGGTATTCATACAAAAGTTCAGGTTGTCTTCTTGGCTTATTTGAAAAATTTTGCTCCAGTATTTTCTGAATTCAGGTTCTTGTTCTTTGGGTTCAGTTAATTTGATTTGGTTGCTATTTAAAATGTAGTTTGACTCGTTGCTTGAGATTCCCATTAGGTTTTTAATTTTTCGCCAGAATTTTTTCGGGTCGTGGTAAGTTGCTTCTGTGTCTGTTATTAATTTCTCCCAGTTATTCACGTATGCTTCTTTGGACATGTCTCTTAGTTGATCGTGTATGGTGTAATATTGTATTCTGTATTCTGGCGTCCATCCATGTTCTAGGATTAATTTGAATAAGTTACTAAACTGTGTCTGTAAAATTCTTGATTGATGTGTGTATTGGGGGTGTGGTAATGTGCGGTGAGTGGTCGTGGGTATGTGGTGTTCCATTGCTTGGATCACGTTTCCGTACCATGTCTCCAGTGTGCTGTCTATTTGGGAGGTGTGTTTGTTGTTTAGCCGGGTTATTTGGTGGTTGCTTAACTCATTTTGGAATTCCTCCCAGTTGGATCGGCTGTAGCTGTATCTCGTCCTGGCAGGGATCTGAATTGGCGACGTGGAGAGTGTGGCTACGATAGGGAGATGGTCACTGGTGGTTATTGGGCCGGGTTCCATTTGCAGGTTAAGATGGTGATGCTGGTTTGTTAATACTATGTCTGGATGTCCGATTTTACCTGCACTGATGTATGTGGGGAATTCCGGGCCGAGGTGAATTGCGTTGCCGTGACTCAGTAATGTGTTTAAAATCTTGCCCACGGCGTTGTTGTCCTGGTGTCCCAAGACGCGATGTCGAGCATTTAAATCACCCAAGAAATATCCTGGTATGTTTCTTCTCAGGAGTTTGAGCATGTCTGCTAATGGGAATATGGGTCTTCTTGGAGGGAGGTAACAGGTGCCGATTATAATAGGTCCTGTTGGGCAGTTAATTTCGATCGCCAGAAAGTTTTCCTGAAATGAGTCGTGTATCTTGTGTTGTATGTTTCGTTTGATGGCTATGGCTATTCCATCATGTGGTGTGTCTTGGTTGTTTTTTTGGTATACTGTGTAGTTAAATAGTTTTATTTTTTCTGAGTTTTTCTTTCCATGCGAATTGATGAGAATAATATCTGGGTCTATGTTACGGTATGTGTTGTATAATTCGCTTGCTCTTTGTGGGATCCATGCTAAAACATTATGTTGGATTATTTTTAGCTTATTTATTATGAAGGCTGGTGTCTAGAGCTGGTTTGCGCCATTTTTCCTGACCGGTGCTCCCCTGACAGCCTCCTGTCCAGGCCCAAGCGGATCTTTTTAAATGTTGACTGATCAACTCTTTCTATTCTGTTGTGTTTTGTGAGGATTCTTCCCTTCTTCATTAGTGTTTCAATATGCGAGTCATCTAGGTTTTTGTCTGAGTATGTGTATTTGATCTTGCCTTGCCTTATTTCTGCCATTAGTCTTTCTTTTGAGACTATGGGAGGAGCTGTAGTGGAGTAAAATCGGATACCAGTTTCATGCCCTAGGTCTTTGTTCTCCGTAGCAGGTGGTGCCTTAGTTCCCGTATGGATCTTTTTTGGGGTTTTGACTCTGGCGGCTTGTTCTGTTATTGTGGTGGTTTCATCTTCGCTTGAGTCTTCCATTGATTCTTCATCGCTTGCTGGCTCGGGTTGTAAGTCTGAGGTAGTCTGTTCTTGTGTTGATGGTTCGTGAGTTGATGGTTCGTGAGTTGTTGGTATTTGGATTTCAGTGCTCTCTGATTTGTAAATGAAGTTGAAGATTTCAGAGGAAGGCACATCATTTGGGAATTCCATATCTGGCAGGTTGTTGGCGGCGAACATGTCTCTTGCTGCCTTGGCGAAAGTTCCAGGTCTGGCTATATTCATTATGTGTGCGTGGATTATGGATGTCATTATTTTTACAGAAAGATTATTTCCAAGCTGAAGCACAATAGGTTGGTTTGCGGGGGGTGGTGTGGCGACTTTTTCGAGGATCTTTGTCGTTTCTCTGGTTAGTTTGGTCACAGCTGAGTATGTCTTGTTTTGCTGTTCCTGTGTCTTCTCCCTCTCCTTCTCCTTCTTTTGATTGACTATCGCTTTTCGTATGGGGCAGCGAGTAGCCAGTGTTCTGTGATCCCCTTCGCAGTTTAGGCATTTGGGGTTGTCTTTATTTTTGCACTCTCTGAAGGTGTGCCCCTTATTCCCGCATTCTGAGCAGTGCTTGATGTCCTTGTTAGGGCAGTCTATTGCCATGTGTGAATATTGGTAGCAATTCCAGCATGGAGTTATGGGGAAGAATTCCTCCTGCTCCACCTGGCTGCTGCTGACGTGGTAGTAGGAGAGACACAGTCCCTCCTGGATTGCTTTTTGGGCCATGGCTATTTCAGTGAACCGTATTTTCAGCATGGATGGCAGTCTGGGCAGCTTGACAACTTCCTCCACCTTGGCCCATTCATTTTTGTCTTCTATATCAGATGCCAATTCCTGTTCGCTAGATTCTTCAGTGATTGCTTTATCTAATCTTTTGATCACGATTGACTTCCTCGCTCGGAGTTGAGGAGGGATTGCAACTTCGAATTTCGCGGACTTCAGTTTCTTTGTGCTGTCGTTCGATAGGAGTTGGTCAACATCATTCTCAGTCAGGCACAGGGCGATGAAGGAGTCCTTGGTCGTGATAAGGTTGGAAATTTTGATCAGTAGTGTTGTAGTAAGGAGTCTTGCTAATTCATTTTTTCTTCCGTCAGTCACGCCCCCTTCATGGGAGCGTATCCGTATCCGGTGTGCCCTCATACTAGAGGGTGTGTGGTGGACATGCCACCCTTGCGTGATTTCAAACTTGAGACCTACCTATTCCAGGACAGAGTTTGTTACAAGAATTACAACACTCCCCACCGCCACTTGTTGGTCGAGTGGTCGTAGAGTGGTTCCCGCAACACTGTCCCGAAAGCCCCGTCAGGGGATCCTATTTCCCTAGTGTTACTGAATGTTCACTTATAGGCGTGAACTTGATGTGTACCTATTCGGGGGAGGGGTGGAGGATTAAGGATTTGCGACCCCCTTCCTAGGTGGAACACGCACGATCACGGTTTCCCAGGAAGGCTCGGCGGAGAGGTGGGTTCTGCTCCTACCCCCTTTCGTGTTCACAAACCCCTACAGTGGAGGTGAACAGTTACAGGGGGGACCCAAGGACGAATACACCTCTAGGGTGCAGGTCCCCAGGCCAGAGCGAAAAAAGAAGGAAGAACAAGGTAAAACAGCCAGAGGTGCAATCACACCAATGGGATCGCGGCCCAAATCCGCTACAGAAAGCCGTTACAGACCACCCGATCAGGGCCGCCTCTGATCAGGAGTCACCCCTGATCAGTAGGGAAGCACAAAAAGGGCGTTGTCTGCAACGAGCTTACCGGTTGTGTGTAATGATGGTGGTGAGGTGGTCAATTTCGTTCAGGTCGTCAACGGTTGAAAAACAGGCTGGCAGGCTTTAGCAGAGAAGGTTCTAGAAAGAGGTCCGTTCACGGCGATACGATACGAAGTCATTAGTTAAGAGGTGAAAGAAGATTATTAGGAATTGAAGAAAAAGTGGTGAAACTGAAATACAGTAGGAGTAGAAAGAATCTGGGCTCAACCAGATCGCTTCATCTTTCTTATTGGTGTTTTGTCGTTGTTCTGCTCCCTTGGGTCGTCAGACCTTTGTATTAATATTGGTTTATTTATATAATGCTGCTTATTATTATTATTTTTGTTATTGTTGGAGTTAGTGAGCCCGCCCAGGTCCTTGTGTAACTGGGAGGGTAGTCTGACCCTTTTTTTTTTTTTTTTTGAGGTGTTAGTTAAGTGTTAGTTGTGTTAGTCTAAAGGTACACTGTATGGAGAGGCCTGCCAGGTTCTTAGTGGAGCTGGTAGGTCACTCTCATCTTTATTCCTCTATTAATGTTTTATGTGTAAATGTGTATATTGAGGCAGGAGGTGGTTCAATTACTTCTTCCTGGCTGATGTAGCTGGGAGGGTAATCACATTATTATTATTATTATTATTATTTATTTATTTATTTTTTTTTTATTTTTTTCGGAGTTAGTGAGCCCGCCCAGGTCCTTGTGTAGCTGGGAGGGTAATCACATTTTTTTTTTTACTAAGATGTTAGTTCAATGTTAAATGTTAAAAATGTTAGTTATGTTAGTCTAAAGGTACACTGTATGGAGAGGCCTGCCAGGTTCTTAGTGGAGCTGGTAGGTCACTCTCATCTTTTATTCTCTCTATTAATGTTTTATATGTATATTGGGGCAGGAGATGGTTCAATTACTTTCTTCCTGGCTGATTTAAACCAACTGTGTTCTTGGAATTCTTCGTTGTCTATATTATTTATCCAGTTTTGGTATGTTTCTGTGTTAAGTTCAGTCACTTTTTTCCAAATATTTGCAGCTTTGTTGTGTATTTCTACATTGATTGCTAGGAGGTTTGCTCTCTTGTGTAGCTGTTCATTATTGATGTGGTCTGTATATTTTATGTTATATATAAATCTGAGGGCTATATTTTGTACTGTTTGTAACCTTTTAATGCTCGTTTTACTAAGAGTGTTCAATGGGATGGGTGGGTAGTCCATAATTGATTTAACAAGGGCAATATAAATCTTTCTTTTGTTATTAATGCTAAGGTTCTTAAAGCGTTTTATTTTGATAATCTTATTCTTGCCTGTCGTTCTTTATCTTTTAAGTATGTTATATATCCTCTTTTTGTTAGTTTTAGTCCAAGCATCCTGCCTTCAGTGTCGTATGGGTATAGTTCCTAGTCGACTATTACTGGACTTGTTTTGATCTTGGCTATTGGTATTATCTTGAATTTGTTTTTATTTGTCCTGATTTTCCATTTTTTCTCAAAATCATTTATATTTTTTATCGCTCTTACCGTGTAGAGTGCCATAAATTGGGTTGATTTTCCTGGGTATGATACTATTTGAGTAATATCATCAGCAAACATTACATATTCGCTAAAGAGGGTGGGTTGAGGTGTGTCTGAGGTATAAATTGTATACAGTATAGTGTTGGAGAAAGGCATCCTCCTTGAGGTACTCCACTCTCAAGATTAAACATAGTTCCCATAAAGTTTCCAATTTGAATTTGTGCTCTCCTATCATCTAAATAGTTACACAATATTCTTAGCAAGTATTCATTAAGTCCCAGTTTTAATATTTTTATATTTTTAAGCTAAATGCCAAACCTTATCAAAGGCCTTAGAAACATCCTTAAAATTATATTGATCTGGTTACTCTTGCTTTTTTCTATTGCAATTATTTCCGTTATTGTAGCTATTGCAGTTAGGGTATTTCTATTGGGCATAAATCCATGTTGTCTATTGTTAGTTTTCCCATGTTGTGTTAAAAAGGTTATAAGTCTTGAATTTAAAAATTTTTCCAATAGTTTCCCGGTAATTTCTAATAAAGATATTGGCCTGTAGTTTAATATTTCCTTATTGTCCTTACCCTCCTTGGGAATCTAGCCTTATTAAACATACAGAAGCATTCAACATGAATTTGAGTAACGGCATGTACAAGCTGGACAATTTTGTAATTAAGAAGATTTGTAACCAGGTGAGAAGGCCGGGTCACCTGACCATCTGACCTGACCACCAACCGTTGTGTGCTATTTAAAGATTAGTAGGGTCATTACCTAATACCTGACCATTGTGGACCTGGTCTCACCCTCCTCTGTATATATACACCTTGATTTGTATTTCTCTCTAGTCTGTACTCACCCCTGAAGATATGAATTACACGAAAGCGCTTGGGAACTTCGTGTTTTCTTCTTTCCTTGTGGTTATCAGCATATATATATATATATATATATATATATATATATATATATATATATATATATATATATATATATATATATATATATATATATATATATATATATATATATATATATATATATATATATACATATAAACAACGACCTCACCAGCAAGGAATCGAACCCTCGACCTACTGGGTGTGACTAGGGAACGCTTACCGGCTAGGCCACAAGGACACTAAAAGCAGTTCTAGACTCTTGTTATATTTCACACAAAGCCTGTTCATCGAGCTGATGGCGCCGTGAACCTCAATGGGAAACTGCCCGTGCCTCTTATGTGGTGTCAGTAGCATTTTACCGAATCCAGCTGGTATGAAACGCGAGGTACATATATATACTTCATTTTTAGTCCATATAACACGCGGACTTTGAACATATAATCAACGACCTCACCAGTAAGGAATCGAACCCTCGACCTACTGGGTGTGACTAGGGAACGCTTACCGGCTAGGCCACAAGGACACTAAAAGCAGTTCTAGACTCTGTTATATTTCACACAAAGCCTGTTCATCGAGCTGATGGCGCCGTGAACCTCATTGGGAAACTGCCCGTGTCTCTTATGTGGTGTCAGTAGCATTTTACCGAATCCAGTTGATATGAAACGCGAGGTACAGAGGTACAGAGTCTAGAACTGCTTTTAGTGTCCTTGTGGCCTAGCCGGTAAGCGTTCCCTAGTCACACCCAGTAGGTCGAGGGTTCGATTCCTTGCTGGTGAGGTCGTTGATTATATGTGTGTATATATATATATATATATATATATATATATATATATATATATATATATATATATATATATATATATATATATATATATATATATATATATATATATATGCTGATAACCACCTAGATCACGCGCACCTACAGTGATTTACTTGCATATATACATATATATATATAATCAACGACCTCACCAGCAAGGAATTGAACCCTCGACCTACTGGGTGTGACTAGGGAACGCTTACCGGCTAGGCACGGCGCCATCAGCTCGTTGAACAGGCTTTGTGTGAAATATAACAGAGTCTAGAACTGCTTTTAGTGTCCTTGTGGCCTAGCCGGTAAGCGTTCCCTAGTCACACCCAGTAGGTCGAGGGTTCGATTCCTTGCTGGTGAGGTCGTTGATAATATGTTCAAAGTCTGCGTGTTATATGGACTAAAAATGAAGTATATATATATGTACCTCGCGTTTCATACCAGTTGGATTCGGTAAAATGCTACTGACACCACATAAGAGGCACGGCCAGTTTCCCATTGAGGTTCACGGCGCCATCAGCTCGATGAACAGGCTTTGTGTGAAATATAACAGAGTCTAGAACTGCTTTTAGTGTCCTTGTGGCCTAGCCGGTAAGCGTTCCCTAGTCACACCCAGTAGGTCGAGGGTTCGATTCCTTGCTGGTGAGGTCGTTGATAATATATATATATATATATATATATATATATATATATATATATATATATATATATATATATATATATATATATATATATATATATGAATTCGTCGGTTAATCCCCCAATTAACCGGGTTGTTCACACAAATTAATTATTTAGGTTTTAGTAACGAGACCCAATGAAGTTCCTTTGTTTTATTATAAAAGGATTATTTCTATAATTCCTGAGTGTAGATCAACCATAAGTTCCACTATTTATGAGTGAACAAGAAAGAGGACGGCGTTTATGTAAATATAAACGTTAATCACGTCCGTTCGATATTAGTTGATCTGAGTGACTGATGAGTAGCGACCCATCGAGGGAGAACGGTATCGGTACATCGTTCCCCCTCGAGGGAAGACGGAGCCATCCACTGCGTCTCTCAAATAACGTCTTCCTCTAGTCAAGGATATCAAACTACTGCTCGCTTCAGGTAGCCAGAGAGCCCGCTACTTATGCCTTTACTCAGCATAGTATGACGCAGCTTCCCGTGGGGCATTGAACAATGAACATGTCACCTCATAGCCAGTGGAAAGTTACAGGGTGGTGAATCTGAATATAATATCAAATGTATTGACCCATTTATATAATATGTTCTGTTGATGAGACAGGGGCCCATTACATCGCTCGGTCACCTACCAGCCGAGCCCCGTGAGGCCTAAATAATCTCACTGAGTACAGTACATCCTATACAACCCTAACCATGTTATAAACAGAGGTGTAGACACTAAGCTGGGGATTCTACTTCTGTAGGGGTATTAGCTACTACAGAGGACCTAAACTTTCGTGTCTTTTGGGTTGAAATGTGATGAACAATTTTCATCTTGGATGACACTGACTGAAAACAGAAAAGAAACTTGATGTAAAACATAAACATTACTGCCAATAACAAAAGCAAGTAAGCACTTACAACAATGACATTAACCTATTGATGTCCTATCACTGTGATGGCATGTCTTGAACATGTAAATGTGTGTATATACTTTATGTATGCCACCAATTTTGCACCAGTCTAATGGCTCGGTCACCAAACGTTTCTTACAGCCTAAAATCAACACCGGGCTGAAAATAATCTCTTTATGGGTGAATGTTTACAATGTTTACGTGTGATTATTATTTTTTTTGTTATCCCCGATGTTAAGCGGATGTTCAAGACTCATCCTATGTTCGTCGTCCTTGTTCTGTCCGTATCCGTCTGTTCGTCGTCCTTGTTTTGTCCGTGTCCGTCTGTTCGTTGTTCTTGTTCTGTCCGTATCCGTCTGTTCGTCGTCCTTGTTCTGTCCGTGTCCGTCGTGTTTGTGACTTATCCTACGCGTTATTGCAAAAATTTATAGATTTTCTTGACAACTGGCAGGAACACTGACACCATCCTCCTCCTCCTCCTCCCTCTTTTCCTCACCCTCCTCCCACCATGCTCCTTCCTTCACCTCACCCTCCTCCCACCACGTTCCTTCCTTCCTTCACTCTCCTCCCAAAACGCTCCTTCTTTCCTTCACCCTCCTCCCACCACGCTTCTTCCTTCCTTCACCCTCCTCCCACCACTCCATCCTTCCCTCACCTCCTCCCCCATGCTCCTGCCTTCCCTCACCTCCTCCCACCACGCTCCTTCCTTCCCTCACCCCTCCTCCACCACCTCCTCCCCCTCACCCTCCTCCCACCATCCTTCTTTCCCTCACCACCTCCTTCCTTCCCCACCCTCTTCCCACCACCTCCTTCCTTCCCTCACCCCTCCTCCCCACCATGCTCCTGCCTTCCCTCACCCTCCTCCCCACCAGCTCCTCCTTCCCTCACCCTCCTCTTCCTTCCTTCCCTCACCCTCCTCCCAAAACGCTCCTTCTTTCCTTCACCCTCCTCCACCACTAATTCCTTCCCGCACCCTCCTCCCACCACGCTCCTTCCTTCCCTCTCCCTCCTCTCCCACCACCTTCCTTCCTTCCCTCACCTCCTCCCACCATGCTCCTTCCTTCCTCACCCTCATCCAACCACGCTCCATCTTTCCCTCACCCTCCTAACACCACGTTCCTTCCTTCCTCACCCTCCTCCCACGCTCCTTCTTTCCCTTACCTTTCTTCCCTCACCCTCCTTCCACCACGCTCCTTCCTTCCCTCACCCTCCTCCACCTCCTTACTTCCTTCACCCTCCTCCCACCACGTTCCTTCCTTCCCTCACCCTCCTCCCACCACGCTCCTTCCTTCCCTCACCCTCCTCCCATCATGCTCCTTCCTTCCCTCTCCTCCCTCACTCCTTCTTTCTCCTCCTAACACTCCTTCCTTCCTTCCTCCCACCACGCTCCTTCTTTCCCCTCACCTTCCTCCCACCACTCCCTTCCTTCCTCACCCCTCCTCCCACCACGCTCCTTCCTTCCCTCCCCCTCCCTCCCACCACGCTCCTTCTTTACCTCCCTTCCTCCCCACCACGCTCCTTCTTTCCCTCACCCTCCTCCCACCACGCTCCTTCCTTCCCTCACCCTCCTCCCCACCACGCTCCTTCTTTCCCTCACACCTCCTCCCCTCACCCACCTCCTTCTTCCCTCACCCCTCTCCCACCACCCTCCTTCTTCCCTCACCCTCCTCCCACCACGCTCCTTCCTTCCCCACTCCCTCCTCCTTCCTTCCCTCACCCTCCTCCCATCACGCTCCTCTTTTCCACATCCTCCCAACCACGTTCCTTCCTTCCCTCACCCTCCTCCCACCACGCTCCTTCTTTCCCCCACCTTCCTCCCCACCATGCTCCTTCCTTCCCTCACCCCTCCTCCCCCACGCTCCTTCCCCTCACCTCCTCCCACTCCTTCTTCCCTCCCCTCCTCCCCCACGCTCCTTCTTCCCTCACCCTCCCTCCCTCCCTTCCTTCCCTCACCCCTCCTCCCCCCACACTCCTTCTTTCCCCTCACCCTCCTCCCACCACTCCCTTCCTTCCCCTCACCCTCCTCCCACCTCCTCTTTTCCTTCCTTCTTCTTCCCTCACCCTCCTCCCACCACGCTCCTTCCGCTCCTTCTTTCCCCTCACCATCCTCCCACCACGCTCCACCCTCCTTCCACAGCGTTCTCTTGCTCCTTCCTTCACCCTCCTCACCCCTCCAACAGCGTTCCTTCCTCCCCTCCCTCCCACCACGCGTCTTCCTTCCTCACCCTCCTCCCACCACGCCTTCCTTCCTTCACCCTCCTCCCCCATGCTCCTTCTTCCCTCACCCTGTCCTTCCTTCCCTCACCCTCCTCCCACCACGCTCCTTCTTTCCCTGACCTTCCCTCCCACCATGCTCCTTCTTTCCCTCACCCTTCTCCCTGCTCCTTCCTTCCCTCACCCTCCTCCTTTCCTTCGCCCTGACCTTCCTCCCACCATGCTCCTTCCTTCACCCCTCCTCTTAGACGAGTATCACGATCAGTATTTAATGTATGTACATGATCCGGTTTGCTTGAAATCTATGCCTCCAGACACCAAATATTTGTGACACTGAAAATAACTCAGTGGAAAATAACTCAGTGAAAATCAACGTGTACACACACACACACACACACACACACACACACACACACAAACCCACACACACACCACATTTATTTTGCTGCCTTACTACTGATATTACCTGTACATCACAGTTAGCCGAGAGACTAAAATGTTTTATTTTACTCTTTATTTTTAGACGCCAGATTTTAAGACTGAAATGTGACAGACATTTATGACCAGCGCAATACAAAGAGAAATTAAGCACAAAGTGAAGTCTCCATATAACGGATTGGTACAGTAGTCCGTTAAATGGAGGTTTCATATCTTTCCGAACTTGATATAACTGATTATCATTTATTATTATTATTATTATTATTATTATTATTATTATCATTATTATTACTACTGTTTTTTTTAAACGTGGCCTCCAGCCTCCCCCAATAGCCACACCTTCGCCGCCATTTTATTACCTTAAAATTAACTATCCCAATACAAAAGGAACTACCCTGGCTGTGTTGAGTTAGTTGAGCCGCAGATCTATGCGGCATTCAGTGACTGTTGCCTCAAAGTCGATATCTGCGACTGTTGTCGGCTTTGGGGCCGAAGATCTCCTTCCCCTGAGCCAAAGCAATGTAGACCTAAGCAGAGAGAAGGACAGTTGACATCTCAACCAGGCTGTAGCATAACTTCTGGGCTGCTGCTTCTGTTCGGATAACACCTCCGCCAATCTTCATAGAAGCATCTTGCATTTGGTCCCATCCTACCAGAGGTTGTGAACACTAGAGGAGTGAAGCTACCTTGATCCCCAGTCTGAATTCTACTTCTACTATTACAACTACTTTTCACTAACACATATCTTTATCTTCACAGGTAAAAAAAAAAAATAATATTTCGACCACAATGACTCCGCCGCTCATAGTAGTGGTGGGGATGCTGGTAGCTACCACAACTACCACCATTTCTGCTGAGCTGGTAGAACTCTCCTACACCCTCGGAGTGGACGCCCCTACCTCCCCAAAGCTGATGTCCTTCACTCAGAAAATTGTAAAAAAAGGATTAAATAAACTGAATATTTGGTGAGTAGGATTTGATAGGATATTTTATTTAAATTCTCTGTTTTTTCTTCCAAGGGATTTATTATGAGATTTTCTTGTCGTGGATTTATAATGAACTGGATTTTTCTGTTCCAAGATTATGATGTGGTGGATTTTTCTAATTCGATTTATGGAGAAGGGGATGTTTTTCGTTACTTGAATGAAGGTGTGGATGATTTTTCTCTCAGTGGACAATAACATCAACCAGGTAATGTAGACAAGACTGGGCGGCGCTTCAGAGCTAAACTACACTCACGTCCACGTCACCTGTCTTGGCAAGGTGCTCCGTTATCTGTACACTTCCTTTGTCTCATCTTATGACGAGTAGTTGTGCTCGCTTTACCTGTCTCTCTGCTAGGAGATAATATCTTGAGTAAAAGTTCAGATGGTGGTGATAAAGTAACAAGGATTCTGAGACCTTACTTGTCACTGCAGGACAACATGGCGACAGCAGTGAACAGAATGTAAATAAAATCATGTAAACCGTCCAGTTAAGAAACTAAAGACAAAAAATAAATAAATAAAAAAGTACCGCATAATTCACTCTTTGTCTCGGTCTGGTTCAGGGTGGAACTGAACGACTTCTGCAGCTCAGAGCACTCAGGGACCCACGTCGATGCCCCCATCCACAATAACCAACACGGCTGGTCCATTGAGGAGATCCCCACCAGCAGACTGTGGAGGGTGCCAGGTAAGGCCGCTGTATTGTTAGTGGAAAAAGTTTGTTGTTATATATCTAGTGGAGAGGATGTAAAGGGGTTAACAGGCTGACCCTGACGTGTGTGTAAAGACTCTTGTTACAGCTGTGTGTGTGGGGGGGGCTTGTTACAGCTGTGTTTGGGGGCTTGTTACAGTTGGAATGACAGAAGGTTTGTCTAAGGTTCGTTAGACCTGTAATGACTGTAAGTCTGTCTGTGCTTGTAACAGCTGTAGTGGTGGATGTTTCGGGCCCGATCAGCCAGTCGAAGATCAAGAACTACGAGGTGAAGGTGGATGACCTGACGCGGTGGGAGGAGATTCACGGGGTCATCCCAGACGGGGCACTGGTCCTCATCCGCACTGGCTGGAGCAACAAGATCAAGCAGAACATTAGGGAGTATGCGGGCCTTGACCAGCACAACAAGATAAACTTCCCAGGTAAGAATATAGACAATAGACATAAAGAGACTCAATGCTTTATTATACTGTCACCCTTGACAACTATTAACTGTATTTGTACTCAAAACCCAAATCTATACTTGTACTGATATATCTGAATCCAATTGTGTAATTCTGATGATGACTTAACTATCGCAGGGGTGGGCAAAGGCGCTGCTGAGTGGCTAGTTAAGCACGGCAGCCGCAATGGGCACACGAAAGGCATCGTGGGCGTGGGTATTGATACTCTCTCCCTGGACAAAGGTCAATCAGTGCGCTATCCAACCCATGTCGCGCTCTTTAAGGAAAACATCTACGGTGTTGAGAACCTGGCCAACCTGGACAAGGTGAGTTGCTACCATACTACCAGCCAGCGCACTCTGGCGCCGCTTACTCTGCTCTTTTTTCACTGAACAACTTAAAGAAGTTAATGATATGACAGGAAAGTATTTTCTTATATCATGGGTTCCATTCGAGGATCTCTGGTCCAGTGTTGCTCTTGTAGTATTGACTCTTGAACTCGGAGACGCTGGTGTAGCAGCTTTCCTAAATACAAAGCTTGTGGACTTGAGGGGAACACCAGGTCTGTCAGTGTTGATGCTGTATTTCTCTCCCGCAGCTGCCAGCGACGGGCTTCTATGTGACGGTGATGCCCTTGAGGATTGGCAGAGGCAGCGGTTCCCCCGCCAGGATAATCGCTGAGGTGGGTGAGTTACCTCCAGGGACCTCTACAGCCTCCTCTCCGGTCTCCTCCATTTTGATTCTGCTACTGGTGGCAACTCTGACTCTGGATTGGCTCTTATAGGCCCCTGCTTCTAATATGAATACTTTACCAGCATCGCGAGAGCCATCGGGAGCACCTGTTGGTTCACCATCTGCCTTCATTGCTTCCACCTCCTACATTCTTCCGATGGCGACGTTGACGACGAGCCCTCTCCCAGGATCAAACTATCAACACATTATGACAGTACAAGACATCAACAGTGTAATTCAGTGTAATTGACGTAATTCACAATATAATTATACTAAAACAAGGAAAGTGTAATCTATCAAATAGTATATATTTTTTTTTTTTTTTTTAAAGATTTCAGATAACAACAACAACAACAGCAACAACGGCGAGTAAAACCATCTTGAAAGCCAATGTACACTCGCAACAAAAAGTATCGGTGCATACTGTAGTGTGAACAATTTGAGACCAGTGACGATAGGTATTGCGAAAGGCGAGTTGTTCCAGCCGTATGTTGGCAGCCCTGTAATCCAGTTGAGCAGCTACTATGGCCTGGTCAAGTGAAACAAACCGTTATAAATAAGGTCGGTATGAAATATGAGGAGCTCCCTGTTAACAAAATTATTTGTGATACTTGGGAATATTGCCACATTAATTTATGCTACCAAATAAACCACTCAACCTGGTCGTCCTGAGGGGTGGTGCAGTGTGGATGGCAGCTCCCAGACCCGTCGTCTTTTGCACCAGTTTCGAGGTATCGCCGAATCCATCGTGCAGAGGTGTTCCTGTGGACACCAACCCGCTGGCTAATATCTGTGACGCCAAACCCTTCGCTATGAAGGGCAAGAATAGCTCCTCGTGTTCCCTCTGAGGTTTCCATGTCGTCTGGCATGTTTAGATCTCTACTGCTTCATATTGCCTCTGTTTTATACCCACGTTCACCGAGACCGAACCCTCACTCATCATTCAGTCGACACAAAGCAACAATCCGAAAAGAGGAAACAAACACACTGATTGTCAGCCATATGGCAACACCTAGTGGAGGGGAGGGGGGGGGGCTATGAGGATACACTTACCAACCTTCCCGACATAACACAGTGTATACGTATGGTTTCGGAAGTCGTCGATCTCACCCTGCACCGATACTTTTTGGTGCGAGTGTACACAGTGTTATTTCATTGTTTTATTTAGATTTGGAAAGATAACATTAATAAAATTATTTAATAAATTTTTTTCTATTTTATTAAGACTTGAGAGAGAATCTATAATTAGCCTCCATAGTGAAATGTAAAGTGCTGTCTTCTTAATAAGACTTGAGTTAATAATCCCTCATTAGGTTCTTCATTTTTTCGTATTATTTCAGCGAGTAACTTGTACTACTAACTATAATTCTGTGTGTGTTTTTGTAACTTAATTAAACGTCTATAATTATATTTCTTTATCTAAGTTAAAGCTTTCAGAAGATAATTATTAATAAACCTCAATAAGGATATATTATTATACATTATACTGTTTAGTGTCTGTCTGTTCTATAAAGTCTGAAGCATCATTGGACCGCAATAAAGATATATTATGAGCTTAGTTTTTATAAAAGACTTTAGAAAATATAAAACCATATAGGCTGTGTAAAGAGAGATATAGGTCCTTTGTATTGCTTATTATGCTGTAATACTTCAACAAGACTTTCTGATGATAATTAAGTCAAGGAAAGGTTGTGAAATAATGTAAATGGCTTGATTAATGAAAGAATACTAGAGTTTCCTTAACATCCCGAGAAAGTCATAAGTGGGTTTGTCAAAACCTCGTATATATAGAATATGGTACGAGGGTACAGCAGCAGCCGCAGCAGCAGGGTACAGCAGCAGGAGGGTACATAAGTAGCAGGAGGGTACAGCAGCAGCAGCAGGGTACAGCAGCAGGTGGGTAAATAAGTAGCAGGAGGGTACAGTAGCAGAAGGGTAAATCAAAACCAGGAGGGTACAGCAGTAGCAGGAGGGTAAATCAATAGCAGGAAGGTACATCATTAGCAAGAGGGAACGTACGTAAAACATAAGAAAAAAACATAAGAATGGAGGAAACTGCAGCGGGCCAATTGGCCCATACTGGGCAGTCCCATTTACACCCAACCCCTATTGCTCATATAAGCATCCAACCTATGTTTGAAGCTATCCAGTGTATTCCAGTTAATGATGATATTTGGTAACTTGTTCCAATCATCCACTACTCTGTTTCCAAACCAGTGTTTACCAATTTCGCGCCTAAATCTAAATTTGTCTAATTTAAAACCATTGTTACGAGTTTGCTCTTGGATGGATAGTTTGAGTACCTTGGTAATGTCCCCTTTGTTTAGCCCTGACTTCCATTTATACACCTCTATCATGTCGCCCCTCGCTCTACGTCTCTCGAGGGAGTGCAAATTAAGATGTTTTAACCTGTCTCTATACTCAAGGTTCTTAATGCCCGGGATTAGTCTTGTCAGTCTCCTCTGGATTCTCTCCAAGGATTCTATATCCATTCTGTAATACGGTGACCAGAACTGCAATGCGTAATCCAGGTGAGGTCTCACAAGCGCAAGATATAATCTTAAGATGTCCTCGCTAATCTTGTAACTGACACTCCTTTGTATGAACCCAAGTACTTTATTAGCCTTGTTACGTGCAAGAACACATTGTTTACTTGGCTTAAGATTCCTACTTATCATTACTCCTAAATCTCTCTCGCAGTCGGATTTCTCGATAGCATCGTTGTTCATCGGGTAACTGGTTTCCCTGTTTACGTCTCCTAAATTGAGTACTTTACATTTGTTCACATTGAATTTCATCTCCCATTTTTCAGAGCATTCAAAAATTTTTTTTAGATCTTCCTGTAATTTGTGGAGTCCCTGTCAGCAAATTTACTTATGTTGCTGTCTATGCCGATATCTATGTCGTTTATGTATATAATAAATAATAATGGTCCAAGTACTGAGCCTTGGGGAACTCCACTAGTGACGTTGCTCCAATGGGATTTAGTGCCGTTAATGCTCACTCGCTGTTTCCCGTCCTGTAACCACGCCCTAATCCATTTTAGAATATTACCTCTAATGCCATGTGCTTCTACCTTTCTTATTAGTCTTCGTGGGGGACTCTGTCGAAGGCTTTGCTAAAGTCGAGATATACCACATCATAATTGTGCCCCTCGTCCACCGATTCGAAAACTGGTGAAAAGAATGTTTATAGAATAGTTAGACATGAACGCCCGCTTATGAAGCCATGCTGAGAATCATTGATCAATTTGTGCTTCTCCAGGTAGTTTCGAATAGAGTTTGAAATGATTGCTTCCAGTAATTTGCCTACAATTGATGTTAGACTGATTGGACGGTAGTTAGGGGATAGTGATCTATCCCCCTTCTTGAAAATCGGTTTTACATTTGCTATACTCCAGGATTCTGGTACTACACCTGTTTTTAAGGACATGTTAAACAAATTTGCTAAGGGCATACTAAGCTCTTCCTTACATTCTTTTAATACTCTGGCAAATATCTCATCGGGACCAGGTGACTTATTAGGCTTTAGTTTGTCTATTTGCTTACTAACATCGTTACTAGTCACTACTATCTCGCTTAGTTTGTTTTCTTCACTATCTTTGAATAGAGTCGGTGCCTCGGGTATCATGTTTAAATTTTCAGTGGTGAAAACTGTTGAAAAATATTTATTCAGATTATTGCTCATTTCTCCGTCGTTATCAGTTAGTTCGCCGGTATCTGACTGTATTGGCCCAATCTTTTCTCGTGTTTTAGTTTGATACATTTGATAGAATCCCTTGAGGTTTGTCTTCGCCTCCTTTGCTATCCTCAGCTCATTATTCCTCTTTGCTTTCCTTATCTCGGTCTTAACCCTACCGGCCAAAACCTTTTAATAATTCCGGAGGTAAATTTCGCAACGATTTATCCTCCTACCTATGGCTTTCCTTTGACCAATAATGTTTTTTAAATAATTATTTGTCCATTTAGGGTCATTATTGTTTGATCTAAGTTTTTTGTATGGTATGTTCTGCCTTTGTGCATTAAGTAACTCATTATTTAAATTGTCGTGAAACTCGGCAACCTCAGATCTCGTTATCAGGTCGGTTTCAATCGTCAGGTCCAAGTGGTTCACCCCCAAGGGTGATACCCCTTTTCTCAACTGCCTCTTCAAACTATCAAAGTTTGCCCTTCTGAAATCTGGGACTTTTGTGGAATTTTCCTTACGTCTGCCCTGAAAATCTAACTGGAATCTAATTTCTTTGTGATCGCTGTTTCCAAGTTTGTTCCCTACTTCGACATGACTAATGAGGTTTTCTCTGTTCGACAGAACTAAATCGAGTATATTATTACCCCAGGTGGGTTCGGTTATATGTTGACTTGGGAAACAGTCCTGGATTGTTTCAAGAAAATCCTCTGATTCTGAGTTACCCGTAAGGTCAAACCAATCTATCTGGCCAAAGTTAAAGTCACCTACTATACAGACTTTGTTGTGTATGGAAACCCTGCGCATTTCATCCCACATATGTCGCTCATTAACTCTATCAAGATTGGGAGGTCTATATATTACTACTGTGATTAATTTTTCCCTACCGTCGATTAATTCTATCCAAATTGTCTCTGTATTCCGCTCAGTTTTATATCCTTATTTATTTCACTTCAGATTATCCCTGACATAGATTGCTACTCCGCCTCCTTTCCTAATCTGCCTATCCGTATGGATTAATTTGTAACCTGCAATTTGGTATTCGACAGGTAACTCACGTGAGTCTAGGTTGATCCATGTTTCAGTGAATGCTATTATATCGATTTTTTCGGTACATACCAAGGCCCTAATATCATCCATTTTGTTCCTCATACTTCTACTGTTCGCGTAGTAGACATTTAAGTTAGTCGTGTTCTGAGTCCTCCCTTTGCCGCGTTTAGGTTTTAACTCGCTGTCTAAATTAGTTTTGTCTTCATTCCTAACACTATTTCCCTGTAACCTTTCACTATGTTTACCCACTCCCACTGCAGTCTCCTCCACCTTCGTGCTCACATGTTCCCCTAGCAGTTTAAAGACTTCGACATCTTTTGGACTGCCCTTTCGAGAGTCCCAGCCAGGATAGCCACTCCATCCCTAGACAGATGCACCCCATCCCTAGCATAAAGGTCCCTTCTGCCGTAGAAAATGTCCCAGTTGTCAATGAATAGGACTGATATTGACTTGCAATATCTGTCAAGACGGCCGTTGACACCAACTGCCCTTGACAACCATTCATTGCCAACTCTCCTTCTAGGGTGGACACCACATATGATCGGGATCCCTCCCCTAGACCTAACACGTTCTCTAGCTGTCTTGAACTTATCAAAAAGCTCCTCACTCCTACACCGGCCAATATCATTGCCTTCTGCACTGAGGCAGATAATGGGTTTGTTCCCATTACCAGAGAAGATATTGTCCATCCTGTCAACTATATCTCCCACCCCAGCTCCTGGCAAACACACCCTCATTCTATTTTTATCTTTACCGCAAAAAGCTCTGTCCATGTACCGTACCTGCGAGTCGCCAATAATCAAGATTTTCTTACCGCTCTTGTCAGCCTTGTCCCTGACTATACTAACGTCCAATTCGTCTATCAAATGACTGAAAGAGTTGGTACACTTAGCTGTTGTTGTCGTTTCCTTGGTGTCTTTTCTCACCACCAGTTTGGTCGTCCCTCTCCTTACAACCTTCCATTAGCTTGAGTTTTCGTCATTCACCTGCTTCCCTTGTCTCGTTTCTTCCTTCATCCTCGCTGTCTCTTCTTTTAATTTCAGGATATCTTCCCTGGCCCTCTCTAACTCAGCCCTCAGAGGGGCACAGCCCTGTTCACAAGTCGCACTAGCAGGAGGGTACAGCAGTAGGAGGGTACAACAGCAGCAGCAGCAGGAGGGTACAGCCATTGCAGCAGGAGGGTACAGCAGCAGCAGGAAGGTATATAATTAGCAGGAGGGTACAGCAGCAGAAGGGTAAATCAATACCAGGAGGGTACATCAGTAAAAGGAGAGTACAGCAGTAGCAGGAGGGTACAGCAGCAGCAGGAGGGTACATCAGCAGAAGGGTACAGCAGCAGGAGGGTACATAAGTAGCTGGAGGGCACAGCAGCAGCAGGATGATACAGCAGCAGCAGGAAGATACAGCAGCAGAAGGGTACAGCAACAGCAGCAGAAGGGCACAGCAACAGCAGCAGGAGGGTACAGAAGCTGGAGGGTACAGCAACAGCAGCATAAGGGTACAGCAGCAGAAGGAGGGTACATCGGTAGCAAGAGGGTACAGCAGCATGAGGATACACCAACAGAAGGGTACAGCAGCAGCAGGAGGGTACAGCAGAAGCACGGGGGTACAGCAGCACGAGGGTACAGCAGCAGAAGGAGGGTACATGAACAGCAGGAGGCTACAACAGCAGCAGGAGGGTACAGGAGTAGCAGGAGGGTACAGCATCAGCAGGAGGGTACAGCAGCAGCAGGAGGGTACAGCAGCAGTAGGAG
>NW_024724851.1:0-2012 GCF_018991925.1 Homarus americanus
GTCGTGGTTGTTATAATCACAGTCATGGTTGTTATAATCATGGTCGTGGTTGTTATAATTATGGTCGTGGTTGTTATAATCGTAGTGCATTGGTTATTATAATCATAATTAAGTGGTTGTTATAATCATGGTAAGTGGTTATTTATAATCATGGAGCGTGGTTGTTATAATCATAATTAGTAGGATTTGTTATAATCGTAGTGCATTAGTTATTATAATCATGGTGGTAGTTGTTATAGTCATGGTGATGGTTATTATAATCACTGATGCATGGTTATTATAATCATGTTAGTGGTTTTTATAATCATGGTTGTGATTTAACATAATCCCCAGTCATGGTTATTATAATCATAGTGGTAGAGGTTGTTATAATCAAAGTCCTGGTTGTTATAATCATGGTCGTGGCTGTTATAATTATGGTCGTGGTTGTTATAATCATGGTCGTGGTTGTTATAATCACGGTCGTGGTTGTTATAATCATGGTAGTGGTTTTTATAATCATGGTTGTGGTTGTTATAATCACAGTCATGGTTGTTATAATCATGGTAGTGGTTTTTATAATCATGGTTGTGGTTGTTATAATCATGGTCGTGGTTGTTATAATCATGGTTGTGGTTGTTATAATCATGGTCGTGGTTGTTATAATCATGGTCGTGTGTCATGGGTTGCGTTGGGCCTCCCGCACAACCCATCCCAAATGTTTGTTTACGGTAGAGATAGGATAACCGGCCAGCCATGACTGGGACATGTAGGGGGGGGCAGGCCAGTGAGACAGTGGTGTACTGTTCATCACTTCACGCCTCAAAAAAACCAATTTAGCAGTGGGCTTTAGACCTTGGGTTAGAGAAGAACCTCCTGCTCCGCGGACTTAAGATTAGGGGCCATACAGTCCTACCAGTGCTACGGGTCTGTGTGTGCAAATCCCCGAGATTTTTTTGTTAAGTCCAGCGACAAGTTAACACATCCTGTAAAGGAAGTGATCAATGGTGAGGGCCTGTTTGCTACAAGAGCACTCCAGGCCGGCCTAATAGATCTAAACGATTAATTCACCAGGTTGACAAACTCTCCCTTATAACTTACGGTACTGTGGCGTGAATGTGAGTGACTGACCTATCCATGCAAATTATAAGTCCAGTGTATGGAATTGTGCCAAATAAACGTAAGTGCAATCATCTGCCCGTATCTGTGATCCCTCTATTATCATTATTACCAAGGGTAATGACTCATTGGTTATGACAAGGTATAACCAATAACTAGATGGATGTTGGAAGTTAGTGGAATTCACTAAATCATCATTTATCAAGTACATAACGCATTGAGTGCCGGAAGCAGAGCAAAATTCTACGTAGTGATACACCATAATCTCTTGGGTGAGTAACCAGTGTGAAGGTATCCGAGTTCTATGGTAAGAAAGCCACTTTCCTGCACTTAAAACGTAACAATTGGCGCCCGAACAGGGACGCAGACCGTGGATGATTGCACAATTGTATCGCCCACACCTACACCATGTCAGCTCGTGCAGCGGCTTTTGAGGAAGCACGTGCCCTCGGGCTGGAGGGGGCTGAGGCGGTTGCATACATGGAGAAGGCTGAGGAGATAGAAGACAAAGCTGCGGAGAGAGAAGACAAGCTACAAGCTGAACGCCAAGAGAGAAGCGAACGGCTGCCCAACTGGCCTTAGCGGAAAGGAACCAAAATTCTCCCACTCAAAACGTCACTTATAGGAAATTTCCCCAGATGCCCACCTTTAAGGAGGGCGAATCCATGGAAATGTACATTTCCCGGTTTGAGCATCTTGCAGAAGCCTACGAGCTTGATGACAGCATTAAGGAATTTGAGTTCCTGAGCCTATTTGATGGGAAAGCTTTAGGGATTCTTCGACGACTAGAGCGTCCTGAAAATAAATTCCTTGACATGAAGTCTACACTGCTGCGGGCATATGGGCTGACTACTGAGCAGGCCAGGCATCAGTTCAACAGGGCAATGTTGGAAGAAAATGAAACGGTTGCACAG
>NW_024724852.1:0-13552 GCF_018991925.1 Homarus americanus
GTTACAAGACATACAGGATGCATTTCACGCAGGCGTCAACAAGAGGATGTATGATCTTGGTCAAGTCAAGCATACCCTCCGCCGATGTCACGCAGCAATTTCCATGTGGGGAAAACATCGAGACACAGGCCGTCAAAGTAACCCTCCAAGAACGGGAATTAACTGTTCACAATATCTACAAGAACCCAAGGGGCTCACTGGAGGTTACTCAATTATTTGCTTCGGCCGCTGACCACGCCACACTCATAGGAGGGGATTTCAACGCACATCACCCCTTCCTAAGCTCGGCAAGCCCCACAAATGAAGACGGCCTACACCTATACACCACCTTTCAAGATACACCCGAGATCTGCCTCCTGAACACCGGAGAGCCCACCCACATTAGGGGAGGAAGGCTAGATCTAACCTTCGTCTCCAGTGCACTACAGCCTTCGGCCTCCTGGCAGATACACCCCACGCTGACCAGCGACCACTTCGCAACCCTAACAACGCTGAAGGTGCCCAAACTCCCCACTCCACCCCCCCGAGATGGAGATACTATACCCAAAAGGCAGACTGGGGACTCTTTAAGAAACACCTGGCCAATTGGTCGAGGCGTTTCACCAAGCGGCAGAAGAGGCTATCCCAAAAACAAAACCCACATCAAGACTTTACAATGATTACTGGTACTACTGTCCCAGGGTGAAAGAACTCAACCACAGAGTGAACATGGCCCGAAGAAACTACAGGAGACATCCCACGGCAACAAACAGACATCTCCTGCAAGTCATAGTAAGCTGGCTCAAGTGGTGCTCCAAACTGAACGAGCACACCTCCCTTGGCAAGATGTGGGCCCAGATCCGAAGGGCATCTGGGAAGGCAACACCACCACCACCAACCCATCCCAACCCAGAAGAGGAAGCCGAGAGACTTGCAAAACTGTTCTCTGACCGAGCAGCAACGAAAAACCTCCCGAGACAGGCGGAGGAGACACAACGGCGTCTGCGACAGGTCAGGCTCCAGATGATCGAAGAGGCCTGCAACAGTGAAGATGACACTGACAGACCATTCAACCAGCAATAACTCCAGAAGTCGCTAAAACGAAGCAAGGACACAGCTCCAGGGGCCGACAGGATAACCTACTCCATGCTTTCTCATGCCGGTACAGCCGGACACGAGGCTCTGCTGCAAGCCATCAATGCTTCGTGGACAGCACCAAGACTCCCACCGGAATGGAAGAAGGCAGATATACAGCCCATCCCGAAGCCCAGAGAACCAGACAAACCGAGGCCCATCTCCCTTCTCAGCTGCATAGCGAAGACGGGAGAAAGAATGGCTCTCAACCGACTCAAGTGGAAAGTAGGCAGCCCACACCCTCACATCTTTGCTTACACCGAGAACACCGGCACAGGCAACAACATCGCCGAGATACTCAGCACAGTGGACAACAAACCAGCTCTGGTGGTCTTCCTCGACCTGGAGAAAGCCTTCGAACTAGCAAATCCATTGGCCATTACAACTTCGCTCGCTAAAAAAGGCGTCAAAGGAAGGTTGCTGGGGTGGATCCAGAACTATCTCACACAGAGAGAAGCACGAGTACGCTTTCAGGGAGCAACCTCAAGCTACAGGGTCCACGAAAACGGAACCCCACAAGGAGGCATCCTCAGTCCAATGCTGTTCAATGTCCTGATGGAAAATCTAGTCAAACTTCCTTTCAGACAAACAGCCAAGCTCCTATGCTATGCAGACGACTTACAGCTTATAGTAAGATGATCGAACAGACTAGCCAACACGCAACACGCACTCCAACTTATAGAAGAGGAGTGCAACAGACTTGGACTCAAGATAAATCCAGCCAAGTCGAAAGCGATGACCATCTGCACAGACACACCAGACAAGATGCTCTCCATACAAAACACGCCGGTAGTCTGGACCAACGCCCACCAGTGTCTTGGAATCTGGTTTGACCAGAAACTCACCTTCAAGCCGCAACTCCAGTATCTCAGGCACAGGACGAAGAGCAGACACAATATAATGAGGTCGCTCACCAGCAAATCCGCAGGAGCAAACCTTCATGTGCTCAAAGCCTACTACACAGCCGCCATCAGATCGCTGGTAGATTACAGTGCTCCAGCACTCATTGGACTGAGAGAAGACCAAATAGCTAAGCTAGAAGTCATTCAAAACAATGCTCTCAGGACCATGCTCGGAGCACCCATGTGGACCAGAATTTGCAATCTGCAAATGGAAACCGAACTACCACCCCTGGCAGTCCGAGTCAAGCAGGTGACAGCCGGACTCCTCGCCAAAATCTGTAGAGCAGACAAGCCCACAGTTGCCAAGATTCGAATCAGTGCCTCCCTCCACCTCGACCACAGAGTGCGAGGGGCCACCTGGTCGCACGAGGCAAGCGAGGTCATCCGACACCTGCAAGCAGAAACACTCGTCAAGAACAACCAAGACACACGAGACAATGGTTACGCTGTTCCTCTACCATGGAGCCCTCCACCAGCCACACTCAAATTCACCGACCTAGGCGATAGTAAAGCCAACCTCCAGAAGGAGGACCTCAAAAAAATAACTCTCCAAGCCATAGCCACCGAGACACCGGCTGATGCAGCATCATACTTCACAGACGGCTCGGTGGACCCAAAATATCATAGATCCGGAGCGGCCTTCTACACCCAAGGTCAGACCCTCCAATGGAGACTTTCCAATGACTGCTCCACCCTACAAACAGAACTGGTAGCAATCTCCAAGGCCCTACAACACGCTGCAACACAACACAACAAGTCCGTCATAATTCACACGGACTCGAAATCGGCCATGCAGGCGCTGCAACACAGTCAACCAAGAGACAACGTCCACATCATCACCTCGATCCTCGCACAGCTACAGGAATTCCAAAGCCAAAACCGACCAGTCGTCTTACACTGGATTCCCAGTCATGTAGGGATCGGAAGAAACGACGTGGCAGACGAAGCAGCCAAGGCAGCTACACGTTCTAATAGCGTACACATCCAAGTTCCAGCAAGTGTGCAACAGATCAAGAATCACCTCAGAAAGACTACCAAGCTCCACATCAAAAAGAGCTTCCTTCATGCACTCAACGCTGGTTCCCAATCAGCCAAATGGTACCTGGCGGCCACAAAAGGGGAACCACCTTTCGCTGACAAGAAAACTCCAAGACAAACCCAAGTCAGCCTTCATCGACTACGACTAGGGTACAAGTGCTCCTGGCAGATGATCGGAAATGACGTCATGGAATGCACCTACTGTCAGGAGCCAGCAGCCAACCCACTTGAACACTATCTCCTCGATTGCGAGGTCACACAAAGCCTCCGAAACAGAACTCAAATCTCCCAAGAAACACACACAACACCAGCAGCCACTCTAACCCGAAAGGCCCATACAGACCACATTCACCACCTACTCCGGGTCATCACACGATACCCACCACCCAGATAGCTTAGAAAGCATCCTCTCCCAGCAAGTGCGGACCCCAGTTCGGGGGGCGCGCCACTCCGAAACTGACCACGTCCAAGAGTGGGGGTTGGTGGTAAGCGTCCACTGATCGGGGGTCCGCTCACACTTGCAACCTGCAGTATCCTTCCAATCTGCAGGTGGGACCACCTCTAATCCCAATCTGGTCTGGCTGCTCCTGGAGCTCCAACCGGAACCACCAAACGGGCCGCCTATAGGCAAAGGCCCGTGTCGGACTGCGGTCCGACAATCTCAACAACAACAACAACGAGACTAGGGAATACTACCTGTGGACCACCAGGACACTAAAAGCAGTCCTAGACTCTGTTATATTTCACACAAAGCCTGTTCAACGAGCTTATGGCGCCGTGAACCTCTAATGGGGACCATACGTGCCGCTTGGTGACCAGAGCAACGTTTTACCAAATCCGGCTACGAAACACGAGGATCCAAATATATTTCTGTAGCTCAATAAAGCACGCGGACTTCTACATAAAATCACACCTCACTCCACCAGGATTCAAACCCAAAATCATTTAATTGTGACCAGGGAATGCTACCTGTGGACCACCAGGACACTAAAAGCAGTCATAGACTTTGTTCTATTTCACACAAAGCCTGTTCAATGAGCTTATGGCGCCGTGAACCTCTAATGAGGACCACCAATGCTGCTTAGGTGTTCAGAGTAACGCTTTACTAAATCCGGCTTCGAAACACGAGGATCCATATCTATTTCATTAGCCCAATAGGGCACGCACATTTCTATATATAATCAACACCTCACCCCACCAGGATTCGAACCAACGATATTATAATTGTGACCGGGGAACGCTATCTCTGGGCCACCAGGACACTAAAAGCAGTCCTAGACTCTGTTATATTTCACAAAAAGCCTGTTCAATGAGCTTATGGCGCCGTGAACCTCTAATGGGGACCACCCGTGCCGCTTAGGTGATCAGAGCAACGTTTTACTAAATCCGGCTTCGAAAGAGGAGGATCCATATTTATTTCATTAGCCCAATAGAGCACGCACATTTCTACATATAATCAACACCTCACCCCACCAGGATTCGAACCCACGATCTTATACTTGTGACCGGGGAAGGCTGCCTCTTGGCTACCAGGACAATAAAAGCAGTTCTTGACTCTACTATATTTCACACAAAGCCTGTTCAACGAGCTTATGACTGTGTGAACCTCTAATGGGGACCACCCGTGCCGCTTAGGTGATCAGAGCAACGTTTTACCAAATCCGGCTTCGAAACACGAGGATCCATATATATATCATTAGCCCAATAATGCACGCGGACTTCTACATATAATCAACACCTCACCCCACCAAGATTCGAACCCACGATCTTATAATTGTGACCAGGAAACGCTACCTGTGGACCACCAGGACACTAAAAGCAGTCCTAGACTCTGTTATATTTCACACAAAGCCTGTTCAACGAGCTTATGGCACTGTGAACCTCTACTGGGGACCACCAGTGCCGCTTAGGTGTTCAGAGCAACGTTTTACCAAATCCGGCTTCGAAACACGAGGATCCATATATATTTCATTAGCCCAATAAAGCACACGGACTTCTACATATAATCAACACCTCACCCCACCAGGATTCGAACCCACGATCTTATAATTGTGACCGGAGAACACTACCTCTAGACAACCAGGACACTAAAAGCAGTCCTAGACTCTGTTATATTTCACACAAAGCCTGTTGAATGAGCTTATGGCGCAGTGAACCTCTAAGTGGGACCACAGGTGCCGCATAGGTGATCAAGCAATGTTTTACCAAATCCGGCTTCGAAACACGAGGAACCATATATATTTCATTAGCCCAATAAAGCATGCGGACTTCTACATATAATCAACACCTCACCCCACAAGGATTTGAACCCACGATCTTATAATTGTGATCGGGAAACGCTACCTCTGGACCACCAGGACACTAAAAGCAGTCCTAGACTCTGTTATATTTCACACAAAGCCTGTTGAATGAGCTTATGGCACCGTGAACCTCTAATAGGGACCACCCGTGCCGCTTAGGTGTTCAGAGTAACGTTTTACCAAATCCGGCTTCGAAACACGAGGATCCATATCTATTATATTAGCCCAATAAAGCACGCAGATTTCTACATATAATTAACACCTCACCCCACCAGGATTCGAACCCACGATCTTATAATTGTGGCCGAGGAACGCTACCTCTGGGCCACCAGGACACTAAAAGCAGTCGTAGACGCTGGTATATTTCACACAAAGCCTGTTCAATGAGCTTATGGCGCCGTGAACCTCTAATGGGGACCACCAGTGCCGCTTAGGTGTTCAGAGCAACGTTTTACCAAATCCAGCTTCGAAACAGGAGGATCCATATTTATTTCATTAGTCCAATAAAGCACGTGAACTTCTACATATAATCACCACCTCACCCCACCAGGATTCGAACCCACGATCTTATAATTGTGACCGGAGAACGCTACCTCTGGGCCACCAGGACTATAAAAGCAGTCCTAGACTCTGCTATATTTCACACAAAGCCTGTTCAACGTGCTTATGGCGTTGTGAACCTCTAATGGGGACCACCAGTGCCGCTTAGGTGTTCAGAGCAACGTTTTACTAAATCCAGCTTCGAAACACGAGGATCCATATATATTTCATTAGCCCAATAAAGCACGCGGACTTCTACATATAATCAACACCTCACCCCACCAGGATTCAAACTCAAAATCTTATAATTGTGACCTGGGAACGCTACATGTGGATCACCAGGACACTAAAAGCAGTCCTAGACTCTGTTATATTTCACAAAAGCGTCTTCAACGAGCTTATGGCGCCGTGAACCTCTAATGAGGACCACCAGTGCCGCTTAGATGTTCAGAGTAACGTTTTACTAAATCCGGCTTCGAAACACGAGGATCCATATCTATTTCATTAGCCCAATAAAGCACACGGACTTCTAAATATAATCAACACCTCACCCCACCAGGATTCAAACCCATGATCTTATAATTGTGACCGGGGAACGCTACCTCTGGGCCACCAGGACACTAAAAGCAGTCCTAGACGCTGTAATATTTCACCCAAAGCCTGTTGAACGAGCTTATGGCGCCGTGAACCTCTAATGGGGACCACCCGTGCCGCTTAGGTGATCAGAGCAACGTTTTACCAAGTCCGGCTTCGAAAAACGAGGATTCATATATATTTCATTAGCCCAATAAAGCACGCTGACTTCTACATATAATCAACACCTCACCCAACCAGGATTCAAACGCAAAATCTTATAATTGTGACCAGGGAATGCTACCTGTGGACCACCAGGACACTAAAAGCAGTCCTAGACTCTGTTGTATTTCACTCAAAGCTTGTTCAACGAGCTTATGGCGCCGTGAACCTCTACTCGGGACCACCAGTGACTCTTAGGTGTTCAGAGCAACGTTTTACCAAATCCGGCTTCGAAACACGAGGATCCATATATATTTCATTAGCCCAATAAAGCACGCGGACTTCTCCATATAATCAACACCTCACCCCACCAGGATTCGAACACACGATCTTATAATTGTGACAGGGGAACGCTACCTCTGGGCCACCAGGACACTAAAAGCAGTCCTAGACTCTATTATATTTCACACAAATCCTGTTGAATGAGCTTATGGCGCCGTGAACCTCTAATGGGGACCACCCGTGCCGCTTAGGTGATCAGAACAATGTTTTACCAAATCCGGCTTTGAAACACGAGGATCCATATATATTTCATTAGCCCAATAAAGCACGCGGACTTCTACATATAATCAACACCTCAACCCACCAGGATTTGTACCCACGATCTAATAATTGTGACTGGGGAACGCTACCTCTGGACCACCAGGACACTAGAAGCAGTCCTAGACTCTGCTATATTTCCCACAAAGCCTGTTGAATGAGCTTATGGTGCCGTGAACGTCTAATGGGGACCACCCGTGCCACTTAGGTGATCAGAGCAACGTTTTACCAAATCCGGCTTCGAAACACGAGGATCCATATCTATTTTATTAGCGCAATAAAGCACGCAGATTTCTACATATAATTAACACCTCACCCCACCAGGATTCGAACCCACGATCTTATAATTGTGACCAGGGAATGCTACCTGTGGACCACCAGGACACTAAAAGCAGTCCTAGACGCTGCTATATTTCACACAAAGCCTGTTCAACGAGCTTATGGCGCCGTGAATCTCTATAGGAGACCACCAGTGCCGCATAGGTGTTCAGAGTAACGTTTTACCAAATCCGGCTTCGAAACACGAGGATCCATATATATTTCATTAGCCCAATAAAGCACGCGTACTTCTACATAAAATCAACACCTCACCCCCACCAGGATTCTAAACCACGATCTTATAATTGTGAACAGGGAACGCTACCTGTGGACCACCAGAACACTAAAAGCAGTCCTACACTCTGTTATATTTCACACAAGCCTGTTAAGATGAACTTATGGCGCCATGAACACTAAAACCCAGGGTGCATTGCCGCTAAGGTGATCAGAGCAATGTTTTTACGAAATCGGCTTCAGAAACACATGTATCCTTATATATATTTCATTAGCGGCGCAGCCATTACGGACTTCTGGGTATAATCAACACCTCACCCCACCATGATTGAAACCCGCGATCTTATAATTGTGACCGAGGAACGCTACCTATGGACCACCAGGACACTATAAGCAGTCCTAGACTCTGATATATATCACATAAAGCCTGTTCAACGAGCTTATGGCCCCGTGAACCACTATAGGGGACCACCCGTGCCGCTTAGGTGATAAGAGCAACGTTTTACCAAATACGGCTTGGAAACACGAGGATCCATATATATTTCATTAACCCAATAAAGCACTCGGACTTCTACATATAATCCAACACCTCACCCCCACCAGGGTTTCGAACCCGCGATCTTATAATTGTGACCGAGGAACGCTACCTATGGACCACCAGGACACTATAAGCAGTCCTAGACTCTGATATATATCACATAAAGCCTGTTCAACGAGCTTATGGCCCCGTGAACCACTATAGGGGACCACCCGTGCGCTTGAGGTGGTCAGGCAACGTTTACCGTGCTGGCAAAACACGAGGATCCATATATGTTTTGTGGCCAATATAACCTGTGGGCTTCAATCGCTTTCACCCCACCAGTTTGAACCCACAGTCTTATAATTTAGCTGACCCGGGGACATTACCTCTGGGCCGCAGGAACAATAAAAGCAGTCTAGACTCTGCTATATTTCACACAAAGCCTGTTCAACGAGCTTATGGCGCCGTGAACCTCTAATGGGACCACCCGTGCCGCTTAGGTGATCAGACCAACATTTTACCAAATGCGGCTTCGAAACCCGAGGATCCATATATATTTCATTAGACCATTAAAGCACACGGACTTCTACATATAATCAACACCTCACCCCACCAGGATTTGAACCCACGATCTTATAATTGTGACCGGGGAACGCTACCTCTTGGCCACTAGGACAATAAAAGCAGTCCTAGACTCTGCTATATTTCACGCAAAGCCTGTTCAACGAGATTATGGCGCCGTGAACCTCTAATGGGGACCACACGTGCCGCTTCGGGACCAGAGCAACGTTTTACCAAATCGGCTACGAAACACGAGGATCCAAATATATTTCTTTAGCCGAATAAAGCATGCGGACTTCTACATAAAATCAACACCTCACCCCACAGGATTTGTACCTGATCTAATAATTGTAGCAGCGGCTGAAACGCTACCTCCTGGGCCACCAGGACACTAAAAGCAGTCCTAGACTCTGCTATATTTCACACAAAGCCTGTTGAATGAGCTTATGGCGCCGTGAACGTCTAATGGGGACCACCCGTGCCACTTAGGTGATCAGAGCAACGTTTTACCAAATCCGGCTTCGAAACACGAGGATCCATATCTATTTTATTAGCCCAATAAAGCACGCAGATTTCTACATATAATTAACACCTCAACCCACCAGGATTCGAACCCTCGATCTTTTAATTGTGACCAGGGAATGCTACCTGTGGACCACCAGGACACTAAAAGCAGTCCTAGACTCTGCTATATTTCACACAAAGCCTGTTCAACGAGCTTATGGCGCCGTGAATCTCTATAGGGGACCACCAGTGCCGCATAGGTGTTCAGAGTAACGTTTTTCCAAATCCGGCTTCGAAACACGAGGATCCATATATATTTCATTAGCCCAATAAAGCACGCGTACTTCTACATATAATCAACACCTCACCCCCACCAGGATTCTAAACCACGATCTTATAATTGTGAACAGGGAACGCTACCTGTGGACCACCAGAACACTAAAAGCAGTCCTATACTCTGTTATATTTCACACAAAGCCTGTTGAATGAACTTATGGCGCCATGAACCTCTAAAGGGATGCCGTGCTAAGGTGATCCAGAGCAATGTTTACAATCCGGCTTGGCTACGAGTATCATATATATTTCATTAGCGCAATAAAGCACGCGGACTTCTAGATATAATCAACACCTCACCCCACCATGATTGGAAACCACGATCTTATAATTGTGACCAGGGAACGCTACCTCTGGGCCACCAGGACACTAAAAGCTGTCCTAGACGCTGTTATATTTCACACAAAGCCTGTTCAACGAGCTTATAGCGCCGTGAACCTCTAATGGGCACCACCCGTGCCACTTAGGTGTTCAGAGTAACGTTTTACCAAATGCGGCTTCGAAACACGAGGATCCAAATATATTTCATTAACCCAATAAAGCACTCGGACTTCTACATATAATCAACACCTCACCCCACCAGGGTTCGAACCCACGATTTTATAATTGTGACCGGGGAACGCTACCTCTGGGCCACCAGGACACTAAAAGCAATCCTAGACTCTGTTATATTTCACACAAAGCCTGTTCAATGAGCTTATGGCGCCGTGAACCTCTAATGGGGACCCCCCGTGCCGCTTAGGTGATCAGAGCAACGTTTTACCAAATCCGGCTTCGAAACACGAGGATCGATATATATTTCATTAGGCTAATAAAGCACGCAGATTTTAACATATAATCAACACCTCACCCCACCAGGATTCGAACCTACGATCTTAAAATTTTGACCGGGGAACGCTACCTCTGGGCCACCAGGACAATAAAAGCAGTCCAAGTCTCTACTATATTTCACACAAAGCCTGTTCAACGACCTTATGGCTCCATGAACCTCAAATGGGGACCACCTGTGCCGCTTAGGTGATCAGAGCAACGTTTTACCAAATCCGGCTTCGAAACACGAGGATCCATATATATTTCATTAGCCCAATAAAGCACGCGGACTTCTACATATAATCAACACCTCAACCCACCAGGATTTGTACCCACGATCTTATAATTGTGACCGGGGAACGCTACCTCTGGACCACCACGACACAAAAAGCAGTCCTAGACTCTGCTATATTTCACACAAAGCCTGTTGAATGAGCTTATGGTGCCGTGAACGTCTAATGGGGACCACCCGTGCCGCTTAGGTGATCAGAGCAACGTTTTACCAAATCCAGCTTCGAAGAACGAGGATCCATATATATTTCATTTGCCCAATATAGCACGCGTACTACTACATATAATCAACACCTCACCCCACCAGGATTCAAACCCAAAATCTTATAATTGTGACCAGGGAATGCTACCTGTGGACCACCAGGACACTAAAAGCAGTCCTAGACTCAGCTATTTTTCAAACAAAGCCTGTTCAACGAGCTTATGGCGCCGTGAATCTCTATAGAGGACCACCAGTGCCGCATAGGTGTTCAGAATCACGTTTTACCAAATCCGGCTTCGAAACACGAGGATCCATATAAATTTCATTAGCCCAATAAAGTACGCGTACTTCTACATATAATCAACACCTCACCCCCACCAGGATTCTAAACCACGATCGTATAATTGTGAACAGGGAACGCTAACTGTGGACCACCAGAACACTAAAAGCAGTCCTACACTCTGTTATATTTCACACAAAGCCTGTTGAATGAACTTATGGCGCCATGAACCTCTAAAGGGGATCACCCGTGCCGCTAAGGTGATCAGAGCAATGTTTTACGAAATCCGGCTTCGAAACACGAGTATTCTCATATATTTCATTAGCGCAATAAAGCACGCGGACTTCTAGATATAATCAACACCTCAGCCCACCATGATTCGAAACCACGATCTTATAATTGTGACCAGGGAACGCTACCTCTGGGCCACCAGGACACTAAAAGCAGTCCTAGACGCTGTTATATTTCACACAAAGCCTGTTCAACGAGCTTATAGCGCCGTGAACCTCTAATGGGAACCACCCGTGCCACTTAGGTGTTCACAGTAACGTTTTACCAAATGAGGCTTCGAAACACGAGGATCCAAATATATTTCATTAACCCATTAAAGCACTCGGACTTCTACATATAATCAACACCTCACCCCACCAGGGTTCGAACCCAGGATTTTATAATTGTTACCGGGGAACGCTACCTCTGGGCCACCAGGACACTAAAAGCAATCCTAGACTCTGTTATATTTCACACAAAGCCTGTTCAATGAGCTTATGGCGCCGTGAACCTCTAATGGGGACCACCCGTGCCGCTTAGGTGATCAGAGCAACGTTTTACCAAATCCGGCTTCGAAACACGAGGATCGATATATATTTCATTAGACTAATAAAGCACGCAGATTTTAACATATAATCAACACCTCACCCCACCAGGATTCGAACCTACGATCTTAAAATTGTGACCGGGGAACGCTACCTCTGGGCCACCAGGACAATAAAGCAGTCCAAGTCTCTACTATATTTCACACAAAGCCTGTTCAACGACCTTATGGCTCCATGAACCTCAAATGGGGACCACCTGTGCCGCTTAGGTGATCAGAGCAACGTTTTACCAAATCCGGCTTCGAAACACGAGGATCCATATATATTTCATCAGCCCAATAAAGCACGCAGACTTCTACATATAATCAACACCTCACCCCGCAGGATTTGAACCACGATCTTATAATTGTGACCGAGATACTACCTCTGGAGCCCACTAGGACAATAAAAGCAGTCCTAAGTCTGCTATATTTCACACAGCCTGTTCAGCGAGCTTATGGCTGTGAACCACTATAGGGACCACCGTGCCGCTTAGGTGATCAGGGCAACGTTTTACCGTCGGCCGAAACACGAGGATCCAAATATATTTCATTAGCCCAATAAAGCCGCGCGGACTTCTTCATATAATCAACACCTCGCTTTACCAGGATTCGAACCCGATCTTCTGGTGGCGGCCGGGCGCTACCTCTGGGCCACCAGGACACTAAAAGCAGTCCTAGACTCTGCTATGTTTCACACAAAGCGGGTTCAACGAGCTTTTGGCGCCGTGAACCTCTAATAGGGACCACCCGTGCCGCTTAGGTGGTCAGAGCAACGTTTTACCAAATGCGGCTTCGAAACACGAGGATCCATATATATATCATTAGCCCAATAAAGCACGCGGACTTCTACATATAATCAACACCTCACCCCACCAGGATTTGAACCCACGATCTTATAATTGTGACCGGGGGACGCTACCTCTGGGCCACCAGGAACAATAAAAGCAGTCCTAGACTCTGCTATATTTCACACAAAGCCTGTTCACCGAGCTTAAGGCACCGTAAACCTCTAATGAGGACCACCCGTGCCACTTAGGTGTTCAGAGTAACGTTTTACCAAATGCGGCTTCGAAACACGAGGATCCAAATATATTTCATTAACCCAATAAGGCACTCGGACTTCTACATATAATCAACACCTCACCCCACCAGGGTAAGAACCCACGATCTTATAATTGTGACCGGGGAACGCTACCTCTGGGCCACCAGGACAGTAAAAGCAATCATAGACTCTGTTATATTTCACACAAAGCCTGTTCAATGAGCTTATGGCGCCGTGAACCTCTAATGGGGACCAACCGTGCTGCTTAGGTGATCAGAGCAACGTTTTACCAAATCCGGCTTCGAAACACGAGGATCGATATATATTTCATTAGGCTAATAAAGCACGCAGATTTTAACATATATATCAACAC
>NW_024724853.1:0-8567 GCF_018991925.1 Homarus americanus
CATTCAACATGAATTTGAGTAACGGCATGTACAAGCTGGACAATTTTGTAATTAAGAAGATTTGTGACCAGGTGAGAAGGCCGGGCCACCTGACCATCTGACCTGACCACCAACCGTTGTGTGCTAGTTAAAGATTAATAGGGTCATTACCTAATACCTGACCATTGTGGACCTGGTCTCACCCTTCTCTGTATACATACACCTTGATTTGTATTTCTTTCTCTAGTCACTGAAATATTATCTATCCTTTTGGAATAGAAATCACAATTTCTTAAAAATTTTAACGCAGTTTATATCCGTAAAAAAAATCAGCATGTTTTACCCTCTTGAAGAATACTAGATGGCCCATTTTTGAATATACAACATCATGGTAATATAACTAGCCTTAAAATTTTTATATTGTATTAATTAGTTGTTCTTTAGCCTCTAGCACTGCATATGATTTTGAGAGAGAACTAGCTAACTGATGGTCCAGAGGGTTGAGTGACTAAGCTTGGTCCTGTTACCGCCTGAGTGATGACGGAAAATTGGGTTTTTCATTTATTTGTTGGAATAATAATAATACAGACATTTGAGGAAAAAAAAAAATCATAGGGACCGAGGAATGATTAGGAAAATAACAAAACGGGATGTAACGGAGAATGGAAAGAGAAATTGTTAGGCAAGAAATGAGACCTAGGAAAAATTGTATAACAGGGTAAGAGGATTACAAAATAGGGTTATACAGGAGGAAGTTAGATATATGGATAAGAAAGACTGAGGAAATGAAAATCTGAAGAGGATAAATCTGGGACAAGAAGAAATGTGAGGGAGAGACTTAATTCTCTGGCGCTCTACCTCGGTAACAAGCCTGAATCTGTCTGCTTCTTGGTTGACTTGAAAGCTATGACGATATGTCGTGTTTCTGGGAAGGCCGGTGTAAATTTGACTCACGCACAGGAAAATATAATCCACTTTTATATACTGTATTACTTTAAAAATTTTATGTGTCTAATTTCACAGCTTAACTTTTCAAAAATGAAACCTTTGGTATATTTTTTGTCTTTGTAATTTAAGAGCTAGAATGAATATACTGCAGTAACACACACACAAAGAACAGTTCTATCAGGATTATTGTCGAACACTTTGTCTTCTTTCATTGATATGATCTCATTCACCCCTTTCCCAGAACTTGCATAACATCAAGTTCTTTTCCTTTGTCCTCTCATAGTTCTACAGTGTTCTCAGACACTGTCTAGATGGTCGACTGCACACTATTATGTCCCTTGCTAGTCAGTGCTGAGCTTGTGTTGTTGCTGGCGTCACTTGATCTTGTGATTTAGAGAGGAACACAGACAGAAGGCAAACACCATCGAGAGAAGTTCAAAGAGGCCCACACCTATGCCGATCCCCATGAGCAGGTTGACGTGGTTCTCCACCCACTGCATCAGTCTACCGTAGCAACCCTGCAACAATGAAAAAGTTTTAGACACTCGGAGAAAATACGCTTCTTTGACAGGTACTAGTATAAATTAAATTGGAAGATTAACTTGCTTCACACACACACTGATAAATTTATTTAAAAGATAAACATAAATTTAAGGAGGAGACTAACTTATTCAGTAGACAATCAAGCAAATAATAAGATAAATTATTTAGCAGATGCTCATTTATAAAAGTGCATACACATTATAGAAATTACTAATGGACATCCCTAACCTACCGAGCCATTAACGTATAAAACCACTCAAAGTTTGGACGCCCCAGAACCAACTACTGTACCACAACACAGAAAAACTTATTTCCTTTTTTAAGCCAAAGAATCATTCTTCTTTTTCTCCTTTATATCACAAATAGTTTTATCCACTAAACTAAACCTTTTCTTTTATAATTCTAGTATGTCAATATTAAGTTTAATACTGTATAAAAATCATAGTGTAAGCACTTAGAGAGGGGCAGCTAATGTACTTAATATTATAAATATGTCTTGTGATTAAAATTTGATGCTATATTTCAACTTGGCAGTGAATTTAGACTAAAAAAAATCACACTGATCTTTCCCTCACACTTCTGTCTATTTTTCACCTATAAAACAAATGGTTTCATGAAGATGTTGATTGTAAAGGGTTCACTCTGCTAAAACCATGCAATATGCATCTGGTCGTGTGTATGTCTCATGCCACAAACCAACTGTGCGGCAGAAGAGGTTCAACACATCGTGCTCTACATACACAGTTCACACCTGGAAAGTTCTAGACATTCTATTTAGGAATTCTAGGCCAGGGAATTCATGGAATTCTAGAAACAGTTATTGAAAGTTGTGGAAATATTATGATACACTTTAAGAAAAACAAAATAGATCTTCTCTCTGTGTTGTTTGGTTATTGAGAATGCCTTCGTGAACATCTTGGTCACATAACCTCATTTTAGTAAGCTATTTTCACCTGATAGGTTGTTTTAGTTTGGTCACATTTGTCACCATGGAAATGCCAGACATATTACCATGTGTTCCGGCAAAAGAGGTCATAACATAGATTTGGTTAAAATTTCACATTAAGGAGGAAACTCCTTTCTTTGTTGGTTAAGGATCTGGGTTCATAATTTTAAAATTCCTGTAATTAGTGTTAATTAATGATCCTTCCAATAATTAAATACATTAATAATATTTAAAGCATCATTTAGTCTGCATCTCCTCAGTGTGGCAGTCACTGTATTGTATAAAATGCTCATGATTTATACATCTTCATTAAACTGTGTCTTTCAGTTTTACGAGATGGTATAGATCACAATGTTGTTGCAAATGAACCACAATAAATATATGTAAGTATTGTATGACTTTTTAAATATAACCCCACTTGTAAAAATTCCTTAAAATAGTCCTGGATGGGTGAGGGGAGTGTACTGACGTCCCCCAACACCTGTCACGGATCAGCAGGTGTTCAGTCCTCGCAACACCTGCTGCTGGACATGCATGCTGCCTCCAGTGACCAGTGAGGGAGGGTATTGATGTGCATGTCTGTGTGGACCTCACTGCAAGCACCACCAGGCAAAGCATTCACTCGAAAAGCACAGTCACCACTCCTCACGCACCCTACAACCTGATACACAGTCACATATAAGCACTGTTATGCTCATACACAATAATGGTTGCCCCTCGTGTAACGAGGATGGCCGCCCCAAGGGCCACCTCGGCGTGAATTTGTTTAAGGTGCAGAACCTGTTGCTAACACAACAACCACACCCTGAATTAACGAGCTGCATGACCTAGTGTCAAGGAACAGTCCGAGAAGACCAGACAACTCACCAACTGTACTGGCTAACCATTATCCCAGAATACGATTCACAAATTGATTAACATCCAGGTTCCAAATTACTGCTAGGTAGACAGAGGCAAATGGCGGAAAGAAACTTGCCCATAGTTTCACCCTGCCCGGGGATCAAACCCGGGTCCGCTCGCTTGCGAGGCGAGCATGCTGACCATTACACCACAGGTCACCATTGACACGCATATACGCGCACACACACACACACACATGCACAGATAATTGCAATAAGGTATATCGTCATGCACTTCAGATCAATACATGCAAGTGACCAGAAACACACATTAACTTCCTTGTTCTTTCCGACATGACAGGAAGTTTTGGATCATCTCACTCCCAAGCATAAAAAAATATCATCTATTGCTTTTGTCATAACGAGCAATGGGTTTAAACAATTGTATAACCAAACACACAGTCTGGTCGTGGACAGGTTCAATACTATCTGTGAGTGATAAAAGAAGCCCAAATGCTGTCTTGCTGGGGGAGGGGGATGGGGATTTGAATGAGAGGGGTATTTCAGAGCTGGGAGAGTTGAAGGGGTGTGAAGGGGGGGATACACGGCAGTGGTCTAGAAAACACTCACTGCATGTATATGTGACAAACCCTTGGAAATCAGATAAGTGTGTACAAAAGTAACATCTCTTGACCAAACTGATTAAGATAAGGAGAAAGTCTAAAGAGGTTCTAACCCTACTAGGTCCCAATACTAGTGGTTTTCAGTGTTTATAATTAAATTGGGTTAAGTTGTAATCTATTAAAAGTTGGGATTATTTAACTTGCTGTCAATGGTTTACCATTTAGCGCCGAAGAAATTTTTTTTTTTAAATATAACTTCAACGTATGGTAAACATAAATAACTGGACATCACAAGAGACACTAGCTAACATAGCCTCAAATTACAGTAAATTAAAAAGGTCATTTCAACACTACCTAAAATATTAGATTAACTAAATAATTTCTAAGCAAATTGTCACTAAAAATATTGTTTCAACCCTCTACATCACAAAAGAACTATAACTAAACTAAATCCTTTCAAGCTAATTGTTACAGCATTAAAAAAAAAAATAGTTGTTTCAACCCTCTACATAAGATATACAGCTAAACTAGGTAACTTCCAAGCAAATTGTCACTTCAAATCTTTAATAATAATAATAAAAAGGAAACCGGATCAACAAGCAGAAGTCAGCGGGCTGGAGGGTGGGTGTGTGTGTGCAGGGCGAGGGATGGGAGGGAGGGAGGGGGGGAAGAGCAGTTCATGCTATATGTTAAATTAATCGTTTGCCCTTACTTCATGGCCTTGCTAACGGCTCTACACATATAAAACGAGTGTGTGATGAGGATTAGCTGCAGTGTGCCCAGACAGATGGCCACAGACAACATGGGTGACAGGTAGTAGAAGGTGTTCTCCTGCAACATCAGCTGTTTTTAAAAGCGTAGCTAGAAGCCGGGGGCAGTCCGCCCGGGCAGCACTTTGAAGCGGCACTTTTGGGTCTGCTCATCACCCATATCTGCAGCTACTGGAGACGTTAATCCAGTTAATCCATCCCTTTGTATCGGCGGCAAGTTAATCCTTGTCGTGTCTGACCTAACACCTGACCCACATCATCACGGCCACGTCATGAGCTACACCCTTGCTATGCGCCCCCCCTCCCCCCGCCACACACACAACCTGTAGCCTGTTGAGGATTAAGGAAACAACTTCAAACAAGTACGCCAGTGAGCTCATGTGGTGTGGGTCAGGTGTTAGGTCAGACACGACGAGGATTAACTTGCCGCCGACACAAAGGGAACGATTAACGTCTCCAGTAGCTGCAAAACCATGCAGTCTCGGGTCATATCAGTTCATGTACAGCCGACCAATCCACCAGTTACAAGCAATTCACTTCAGTTCTGCACAAGTCTCCATCGTGACAAGACGAGGGGAGGCTAGACGACTTTTAAGTTCTCTTGTGTTTTTGATCCAGTTATTTACTTCGTTGGAAGACATAATACTATAAGGTAAGAAATATTAAAGTATTGGTTAAAAAATATTGATGTGACTTTTGCTGCGGTACTGAGATTAAATATTAAGATTTTTGTTTCACAGCATTGCGATTTTATACTAAGACACTATCCTCACTGGGGTACAGACAAAAGTCCCCCCGACAAAAGCCACCCAGACAAAAGCCCCCCAGACGAAAGCCACCCAGACAAAAGCCCCCTACTTTGATCGGGGTCACCCCGACGGGGTGGCTTTTGTCTGACAACAGTAAGGGCTTTCAAAAGTTACGGACATAATTAAATAGTTGAGGGTAAAATATACTGTTCTTCTCTGTGGTTAATTATTGGTTAGGTTAGGGTTAGGTTAAGTTAGGTTGGGTTGGGTTGGGTTAGGGTTAGGGTTGTCAGACAAAAGCCACCCCGATCAAAGTAGGGGGCTTTTGTCTGGGTGGCTTTCGTCTGGGTGGCTTTTGTCGGGGGGGCTTATGTCAGACATCCATTTTCACTGTACTCTGAGTCTGTAATTTTAGATTAAGTTGCTACTTTTTACATTTCCATTGTATTACATTGATACTAGTGTCATTATACCGTGATTTTAGATCATACTCAATAAAAGATAACGGTGCAGTACAATTGTTTTATGTAACGGATTCCTAACCTAACCTAAAATAATATATATATATACATATATATATATATATATATATATATATATATATATATATATATATATATATATATATATATATATATATATATATATATATATATATATATATATATATATATGCATGCAGAAACTTCACATCATGAAGAAAAGATGCACAATAACCACTGGAGAAAGGAAAGACAAGCAGCAAGTACTTTCGTTTAATACATCCTCAGGCAGAGGATGTATTAAACCAAAGTACTTGCTGCTTGTCTTTCCTTTCTCCAGTGGTTATTGTGCAGATATATATATATATGCTGAGGAAATGCTATTTAAGAAAAAATGTTTTCCTATGCATATTACTTTTGGAATAGCGTTTTTTTATATTATGCAATGCCGAAATAATAAATAATGTACGTAATACATTTTAAATTTTTTTTTGTAAATTCACAAAAGCATTCTTTTGCTACACAGAGCTATTTTCTTAATGTGTTATTTGTTAAAAGTGTAGAATTTGTGACTTGTGATATTTAGCTTCATCACTTTTATCTAAAGTTCTCGTCATTTTTTTCAATTTTTTTTATCTTTTAATTTTAAACATGCAGTGTGAATTTATTTCTCGAAAAATTAATGTTTTATACTTCTATCACTCTGTCCCCAGATGAAGCGAGCTAAAGAAAGTGGTGCTGTGTACAGAAAAAAGAGAAAGGCAAGAGAGGAAGTATTAAACAAGAATAAAGGGGCACTCTTTAAATACATCAGTCGTATAGAAACCAAATCATTATCAAATTCAAGGGATTCAAGTTCAACTTCAAGCGATTCGTCAACTTCAACTCCTTCAAGTGATGAAGAACATGAAGAAGAAAATATTCCGGGACCAGCTGTGGACAGAGTGGACATAAAAGATGTTGGCCTATGGCCAAGCAAGATTAGCAATGACACACGGATCTTTCTGGTACGTCAAGGTGCGTCTGTGGTTCAAAATCTAGATTCTGATTTTGGTGAAGTAATTCGTGAAGGTGTGTCAACCAAAGGACAAACTAGAAAACTAACACGCGAATGGTTTTTGCAAACTCTGCTTTTGTTGCAAACTGTTTAATTCTGAGGATGGATTCAACATATGGTGGAAACTGAATCCTAGAATATCCGAGCACGAATCCAGTGCAGCTCACGTTCGGAATTTCACACAATGGAAGGAGTTGGAAATTAGGATTGCTCGTGGAGCAACAATTGATGTATTTTTTGTGGGGGCACGGGCGGGGGGGGCGGCAAACTCAAGGGCCGCCCCGGGCGGCACACACTCTAGCTACGCCCTGCTCAAGCAACTCTGTAATAGCAACTATCACCAGGTAATATTAGAGAGAAGGAGAGAGGTATTTACACTGAGTGGTTTAGAGAGTTTTAACCTTCTGTAAAACATCTTGACACCTTTCTCAACTCTGTAAATGTAGGATCCCATCACCAAGAGGAAGAAACAATGGATTATTGGTTTCTGAAAAATGTGTAAACTTTTTCACTACTTTTACAGCTTTGTAAATGAAGGAAGAGAACCATCACCACTTCAGTGTTAGAAGGGAGAAAACAATGTATAGATTAGTTATTTACAGACAACTTTCTCACCATTGTAAATGTAGAACCTTCACCAAAAGAATAATAATAGGGGAAAAAATATATGGTTTAGTGTCTTACAGAATTTACCAACATTTGTGAATCCATGATCATTATTCACTGCTGTAAATGTAAAAGAATCATCACATGGTATTAGTTGTAAAAAATAAAAAATGTCTGGAGTATCAGTTTACAAATTTCAGCAACTATTAAACAACAACAATAATATTACACCAAGAATAAGCATAAATAGAAAATATAGGAAGCCACGGTTTTAACTCATCCACACATTCTTCCCGTGAGAGTGAGAGAGGAACATTTACACCTCACCAACACTCATCATCTGTTTACCTTTCCTCAATGTCACAGGAGAGTGTAAACATGTCGATAAAGAACAAATATACTTCATATATTTCAACAGCCTTTATTATTTTTCTCTCCTATTCTTAAGTGGGATGGAACAGATACTTAGAAAAAAGAATAAGTTAAGTAATAACAAAGTGATATCAGAAAAGTGCAGAAATTATAAGAAAATAGTATGTGCATAACCAAAAGAATTCAATCATGAATCAATCAGAGTACCGTTCTCACATCTGAGGGTTGGTGATCACAGTCCACCACTCTAAATGTTCTCGAGCTGTTTTTACCAATCCTCTAAGGTTTTGTATATACTGGGGATTTAAGACCCATTAAAAAGATATAAGAAAGGATGAGAAGGAAATTTTATATGTGGAAGAGTGTTCAGAAATAGAGCTGAGAGTGACACTACTAAGCTGAAGATGAAAAGCTTATTGGGAATATCATGATTTCTAAGCTGAGTACGTTCTGGAGCCTAGACCACACAGCTTAATCCAGCCACGCGGAGGCGGCTTAAACCAACAACGATGATGAGGCAGCAGCTTAGACCAGTCATAACGAGGAGAGCTTAAACCAATCACAAACCACTAGTAGGGTGTCCACTGGCCAGACAAAACAAAATTTCCTGACTTTTCCAGGTGTAAATCTGAAAATTTTCAGGTACACTGATT
>NW_024724854.1:0-31407 GCF_018991925.1 Homarus americanus
TTCGCCTGGAGACTTTGTTATAATCGATCAGGGGATGTGTTATACTCGATCAGGGGACTTTGTTATACTGGACCAGGGGACTTTGTTATACTCGATGAGGGGACTTTGTTATACTCGATCAGGGAACTTTGTTATACTCGTACAGGGGGCTTTGTTTACTAGGATCAGGGGAATTTGTTATTCTCGACCAGGGGACTTTGTTATACTCGACCAGATGCCTTTGTTATACTCGGTCAGGGACTATGTTATAATCGATCAGGGGACTTTGTTATGCTCGATATGGGGACTTTGTTATAATGGGCCAGGGGACTTTTTTATACTCGATCAGCGAACTTTGTTAAACTCGATCAGGGGACTTTTGTTATACTCGATGAGGGACTTTGTTATACTCGACCAGGGGCCTTTGTTATAGTCGATCACCACACTTTGTTATACTCTATAAGGGGACTTTCTTGTACTCGATAAGGGGAATTTGTTATACTCGATAAGGGACTTTTTTAGACTCGAGAAGGGGACTTTGTTATACTCGACCAGGGGACTTTGTTATACTCGATTAGGCGGCTTTGTTATACTCGATCAGGGGCGTTTGTTATACTAGATCAGAGGAATTTGTTATACTCGATAAGGGGACTTTGTTATACTCGACCAGGGGACTTTGTTAAACTCGACGACGCGCCTTTGTTATACTCGATCAGGGGCGTTTGTTATACTAGATCAGAGGACTTTGTTATACTCGATTAGGGGCCTTTTTCAGACTCGATCAGGGGCCTTTGTTATACTCGATCAGGGGACTTTGTTATACTCGATCAGGGGGCTTCATTATACTCGATCAGGGGACTGTGTTATACTCGATGAGGAGGCTTTGTTATACTCGATCAGGGGACTTTGCTATACTCGACCAGGGGACTTTTTTATACTTGACCAGTAGACTTTGTTATACTCGATGAGGGGCCTTTGTTATACTCGATCTGGGGACTTTGTTATACTCGAGCAGGGGACTTTGTTATACTCCATCAGGGGACTTTTTTATACTCGACCAGAAAACTTTGTTATACTCGATCAGGGGATTTTGTTATACTCGACCAGGGGACTTTTTTATACTTGACCAATGGACTTTGTTATACTCAATGAAGGGCCTTTGTTATACTTGATCAGGGGACTTTGTTATACTCGAACAGGGGACTTTGTTATATGCGATCAAGGGAACTTTTATATACTCGATCAGGGACTTTGTTATACTCAACCAGAGGACTTTGTTATACTCGATCAGGGGACTTTGTTAAACTCAATCATGGGACTTTGTTATACTCGATTAGGGGCCTTTGTTATACTCGATGAGGGGGCTTTGTTATACTCGACCAGGGAAATTTGTTATACTCGAGCAGAGGACTTTGGTATATTCGATCAGGGGATATGTTATACTCGATCAGGGGACTTCGTTATACTTGATTAGGGGACTTTCTTATACTCGATCAGGGGACTTTGTAATACTCGATCGGAGGACTTTGTTATACTCGACCAGGGGCCTTTGTTATACTCGATTAGAAAACTTTGTTATACTTGACCAGGGGACTTTGTTATACTCCACCAGGGACTTTGTTATACTCGATGAGGGGATATGTTATACTCGATCAGGAGATTTTGTTATACTCGGTTGAGGGGTCTTTGTTATACTCGTCCAGTGGCTTTCTTATACTAGGATCAGGGGACTTTGTTATACTCGATCAAGGGACTTTGTCTTACTCGATGAGAGCCCTTTGTTATACTCGACCAGGGGACTTTGTTATAATCGATCAGGGGACTTTATTATGCTCGATCAGGGGACTTTGTTATACTCGCTTAGGACGCTTTCTTATACTCGATCAGGGGACTTTCTTATACTCGAGCAAGGGGCTTTGTTATACTCGATCAGGGGACTTTGTTATACTCGACCAGAGGACTATTTTATACTTGACCAATGGACTTTGTTGTACTCGATGAGGGGCCATTGTTATACTCGATCAGGGGACTTTTTTATACTTGACCAGAGTACTTTGTTATACTCGATTAAGGGGATTTGTTATACCCGACCAGGGGACTTTGTTATACTCAACAAGAGGACTTTGTTATACTCGATCAGGGGACTTTGTTATACTCAATCAGGAGACTATGTTTTACTCGATTAGGGGCCTTTGTTATACTCGATGAGGGGCTTTCTTATACTCGACCAGGGGACTTTGTTAGACTCGATCAGGGAACTTTGTTATTCTTGACCAGGGGACTTTTTTATAATTAATCAGGGGACTTTGTCATACCCGATCAGTGGACTTTCCTATATTTGACCAATGGACTTTGCTATACTCAATGAGGGGCTTTTGTTATACTCGATGAGGGGCCTTTGTTATACTCGATCAGGGGACTTTGTTATACTCGAGCAGGGGACTTTGTTATACTCGATCAGGGGACTTTTTTATACTCGACAAGAGGACTTTGTTATACTAATATCAGGGGACTTTGTTATTCTCAAGCAGGGGATTTTGTTATACTCGACCAGAGGCCTTTGTTATACTCGATCATGGGACTTTGCTATACTCGACCAGGGGACTTTGTTATACTCGATCAGGGGAATTTGTTATACTCGACCACGGGACTTTTTTATACTTGACCAATGAAATTTGTTATACTCGATGAGGGGCCTTTGTTATACTTGACCAGGGGCCTTTGTTATACTCGATTAGAAAACTTTGTTATACTCGACCAGGGGACTTTGTTATACTCCACTAGGGACTTTGTTATAGTCGATCAGGGGATATGTTATTCTCGATCAGGGGACTTTGTTATACTCGGTTCAGGGGACTTTGTTATACTCGTCTAGTGGGATTTGTTATACTAGGATCAGGGGACTTCGTTATACTCGAACAGGGGACTTTGTCTTACTCGATGAGGGCCCATTGTTATACTCGACCAGGGGACTTTGTTGTAATCGATCAGGGGACTTTGTTATGCTCGATCTAGGGACTTTGTTATACTGGGCCAGGAGACTTTGTTATACTCGATCAGGCGACTTTGTTATACTCGCTCAGGAGGCTTTGTTATACTCGATCAGGGGACTTTCTTATACTCGCGCAGGGGGCTTTGTTATACTCGATCAGGGGACTTTGTTATACTCGATCAGGAGGCTTTGTTATACTCGATCATGGGACTTTGCTATACTCGACCAGGGGACTTTGTTATACTCGATCAGGGGAATTTGTTATACTCGACCACGGGACTTTTTTATACTTGACCAATGAGCTTTGTTATACTCGATGAGGGGCCTTTGTTATACCTGACCAGGGGCCTTTGTTACACTTGACCAGGGGCCTTTGTTATACTCGATGAAAAAACTTTGTTATACTCGACCAGGGGACTTTGTTATACTCCACCAGGGACTTTGTTATAGTCGATCAGGGGATATGTTATACTCGATCAGGGGACTTTGTTATACTCGGTTCAGGGGACTTTGTTATACTCGTCTAGTGGGCTTTGTTATACTAGGATCAGGGGACTTCGTTATACTCGAACAGGGGACTTTGTCTTACTCGATCAGGGCCCTTTGTTATACTCGACCAGGGGACTTTGTTGTAATCGATCAGGGGACTTTGTTATGCTCGATCTGGGGACTTTGTTATACTGGGCCAGGAGACTTTGTTATACTCGATCAGGGGACTTTGTTATACAAGCTTAGGAGGCTTTCTTATACTCGATCAGGGGACTTTCTTATACTCGAACAAGGGGCTTTGTTATACTCGATCAGGGGACTTTGTTATACTCGATCAGGAGGCTTTGTTATACTTGATCAGGGGACTTTGCTATACTCGACCACGGGACTTTGGTATACTCGATCAGGAGACTTTGTTATACTCGACCAGAGGACTATTTTATACTTGACCAATGGACTTTGTTGTACTCGATGAGGGGCCATTGTTATACTCGATCAGGGGACTTTTTTATACTTGACCAGAGTACTTTGTTATACTCGATTAAGGGGATTTGTTATACCCGATCAGGGGACTTTGTTATACTCAACAAGAGGACTTTGTTATACTCGATCAGGGGACTTTGTTATACTCAATCAGGAGACTATGTTTTACTCGATTAGGGGCCTTTGTTAAACTCGATGAGGGGGCTTTCTTATACTCGACCAGGGGACTTTGTTATACTCGATCAGGGAACTTTGTTATACTCGACCATGGGACTTTTTTTTAATTAATCAGGGGACTTTGTCATACTCGATCAGTGGACTTTCCTATATTTGACCAATGGACTTTGCTATACTCAATGAGGGGCTTTTGTTATACTCGATGAGGGGCATTTGTTATACTCGATCAGGGGACTTTCTTATACTCGAGCAGGGGACTTTGTTATACTTGATCAGGGGACTTTTTTATACTCGACCAGAGGATTTTGTTATACTAATATCAGGGGACTTTGTTATTCTTGACCAGGGGATTTTGTTATACTCGAACAGAGGCCTTTGTTATACTCGATCATGGGACTTTGCTATACTCGACCAGGGGACTTTGTTATACTCGATCAGGGGAATTTGTTATACTCGACCACGGGACTTTTTTATAATTGACCAATGGACTGTGTTATACTCGATGAGGTGCCTTTGTTATACTTGACCAGGGGCCTTTGTTATACTCGATTAGAAAACTTTGTTATACTCGACCAGGGGACTTTGTTATACTCCACCAGGGACTTTGTTATAGTGGATCAGGGGATATGTTATACTCGATCAGGGGACTTTGTTATACTCGGTTCAGGGGACTTTGTTATACTCGTCTAGTAGGCTTTGTTATACTAGGATCAGGGGACTTAGTTATACTCGAACAGGGGACTTTGTCTTACTCGATGAGGGCCCTTTGTTATACTCGACCAGGGGACTTTGTTATAATCGATCAGGGGACTTTTTTATGCTCGATCTGGGGACTTTGTTATACTGGGCCAGGAGACTTTGTTATACTCGATCAGGCGACTTTGTTATACTCGCTCAGGAGGCTTTGTTATACTCGATCAGGGGACTTTCTTATACTCGCGCAGGGGGCTCTGTTATACTCGATGAGGGGACTTTGTTATACTCGATCAGGAGGCTTTGTTATACTCGATCAGGGGACTTTGCTATACTCGACCAGGGGACTTTGGTATACTCGATCAGGAGACTTTGTTATACTCGACTAGGGGACTATTTTATACTCGGTTCAGTTGACTTTGTTATACTCGTCTAGCGGGCATTGTTATACTAGGATCAGGGGACTTTGTTATACTCGATCAGGGGACTTTGTCTTACTTGATCAGGGCCCTTTGTTATACTCGACCAGGGGACTTTTTTGTAATCGATCCGGGGACTTTGTTATGCTCGATCTGGGGTCTTTGTTATACTGGGCCAGGAGACGTTATTATACTCGAACAGGGATTATGTTATACTCGATCAGGGGACTTTGTTATACTGGACCCGGGGACTTTGTTATACTCGATCAGTGGACTTTGTTATACTCGATCAGGGGACTTTGTTATTCTCGACCAGGGGACTTTGTTATACTCGACCAGAGGCCTTTGTTATACTCGGTCAGGGGACTTTCTTATAATCGATCAGGGGACTTTGTTATGCTCCATCTAGGGACTTTGTTATACTTCGCCTGGAGACTTTGTTATAATCGATCAGGGGATGTGTTATACTCGATCAGGGGACTTTGTTTTACTGGACCAGGGGACTTTGTTATACTCGATCAGGGGACTTTGTTGTACTCGATCAGGGAACTTTGTTATACTCGTACAGGGGGCTTTGTTTACTAGGATCAGGGGAATTTGTTATTCTCGACCAGGGGACTTTGTTATACTCGACCAGAGGCCTTTGTTATACTCGGTCAGGGACTATGTTATAATCGATCAGGGGACTTTGTTATGCTCGATATGGGGACTTTGTTATAATGGGCCAGGGGACTTTTTTATACTCGATCAGCGAACTTTGTTAAACTCGATCAGGGGACTTTTGTTATACTAGATAAGAGGAATTTGTTATACTCGATAAGGGGACTTTGTTATACTCGACCAGGGGACTTTGTTATACTCGATGAGGTGCCTTTGTTATACTTGATCAGGGGCGTTTGTTATACTAGATCAGAGGACTTTGTTATTCTCGATTAGGGGCCTTTTTCAGACTCGATCAGGGGCCTTTGTTATACTCGATCAGGGGACTTTGTTATACTCGATCAGGGGCGTTTGTTATACTAGATCAGAGGACTTTGTTATACTCGATCAGGAGGCTTTGTTATACTCGATCATGGGACTTTGCTATACTCGACCAGGGGACTTTGTTATACTCGATCAGGGGAATTTGTTATACTCGACCACGGGACTTTTTTATACTTGACCAATGAGCTTTGTCATACTCGATGAGGGGCCTTTGTTATACCTGACCAGGGGCCTTTGTTACACTTGACCAGGGGCCTTTGTTATACTCGATGAAAAAACTTTGTTATACTCGACCAGGGGACTTTGTTATACTCCACCAGGGACTTTGTTATAGTCGATCAGGGGATATGTTATACTCGATCAGGGGACTTTGTTATACTCGGTTCAGGGGACTTTGTTGTATTTGTCTAGTGGGCTTTGTTATACTAGGATCAGGGGACTTCGTTATACTCGAACAGGGGACTTTGTCTTACTCGATCAAGGCCCTTTGTTATACTCGACCAGGGGACTTTGTTGTAATCGATCAGGGGACTTTGTTATGCTCGATCTGGGGACTTTGTTATACTGGGCCAGGAGACTTTGTTATACTCGATCAGGGGACTTTGTTATACTCGCTTAGGAGGCTTTCTTATACTCGATCAGGGGACTTTCTTATACTCGAGCAAGGGTCTTTGTTATACTCGATCAGGGGACTTTGTTATACTCGATCAGGAGGCTTTGTTATACTCGATCAGGGAACTTTGCTATACTCGACCACGCGACTTTGGTATGCTCGATCAGGAGACTTTGTTATACTCGACCAGAGGACTATTTTATACTTGACCAATGGACTTTGTTGTACTCGATGAGGGGCCATTGTTATACTCGATCAGGGGACTTTTTTATACTTGACCAGAGTACTTTGTTATACTCGATTAAGGGGATTTGTTATACCCGATCAGGGGACTTTGTTATACTCAACAAGAGGACTTTGTTATACTCGATCAAGGGACTTTGTTATACTCAATCAGGAGACTATGTTTTACTCGATTAGGGGCCTTTGTTATACTCGATTGAGGGGGCTTTCTTATACTCGACCAGGGGACTTTGTTATAGTCGATCAGGGAACTTTGTTATACTCGACCAGGGGACTTTTTTATAATTAATCAGGGGACTTTGTCATACTCGATAAGTGGACTTTCCTCTATTTGACCAATGGACTTTGCTATACTCAATGAGGGGCTTTTGTTATACTCGATGAGGGGCCTTTGTTATACTCGATCAGGGGACTTTTTTATACTCGAGCAGGGGACTTTGTTATACTCGATCAGGGGACTTTTTTATACTCGACCAGAGGACTTTGTTATACTAATATCAGGGGACTTTGTTATTCTCGACCAGGGGATTTTGTTATACTCGAACAGAGGCCTTTGTTATACTCGATCATGGGACTTTGCTATACTCGACCAGGGGACTTTGTTATACTCGATCAGGGGAATTTGTTATACTCGACCACGGGACTTTTCTATACTTGACCAATGGACTTTGTTATACTCGATGAGGTGCCTTTGTTATACTTGACCAGGGGCCTTTGTTATACTCGATTAGAAAACTTTGTTATACTCGACCAGGGGACTTTGTTATACTCCACCAGGGACTTTGTTATAGTCGATCAGGGGATATGTTATTCTCGATCAGGGGACTTTGTTATACTCGGTTCAGGGGACTTTGTTATACTCGTCTAGTGGGCTTTGTTATACTAGGATCAGGGGACTTCGTTATACTCGAACAGGGGACTTTGTCTTACTCGATGAGGGCCCATTGTTATACTCGACCAGGGGACTTTGTTGTAATCGATCAGGGGACTTTGTTATGCTCGATCTAGGGACTTTGTTATACTGGGCCAGGAGACTTTGTTATACTCGATCAGGCGACTTTGTTATACTCGCTCAGGAGGCTTTGTTATACTCGATCAGGGGACTTTCTTATACTCGCGCAGGGGGCTTTGTTATACTCGATCAGGGGACTTTGTTATACTCGATCAGGAGGCTTTGTTATACTCGATCATGGGACTTTGCTATACTCGACCAGGGGACTTTGTTATACTCGATCAGGGGAATTTGTTATACTCGACCACGGGACTTTTTTATACTTGACCAATGAGCTTTGTTATACTCGATGAGGGGCCTTTGTTATACTTGACCAGGGGCCTTTGTTACACTTGACCAGGGGCCTTTGTTATACTCGATGAAAAAACTTTGTTATACTCGACCAGGGGACTTTGTTATACTTCCACCAGGGACTTTGTTATAGTCGATCAGGGGATATGTTATACTCGATCAGGGGACTTTGTTATACTCGGTTCAGGGGACTTTGTTATACTCGTCTAGTGGGCTTTGTTATACTAGGATCAGGGGACTTCGTTATACTCGAACAGGGGACTTTGTCTTACTCGATCAGGGCCCTTTGTTATACTCGACCACGGGAATTTGTTGTAATCGATCAGGGGACTTTGTTATGCTCGATCTGGGGACTTTGTTATACTGGGCCAGGAGACTTTGTTATACTCGATCAGGGGACTTTGTTATACTCGCTTAGGAGGCTTTCTTATACTCGATCAGGGGACTTTGTTATACTCGAGCAAGGGGCTTTGTTATACTCGATCAGGGGACTTTGTTATACTCGATCAGGAGGCTTTGTTATACTCGATCAGGGGACTTTGCTATACTCGACCACGGGACTTTGGTATACTCGATCAGGAGACTTTGTTATACTCGACCAGAGGACTATTTTATACTTGACCAATGGACTTTGTTGTACTCGATGAGGGGCCATTGTTATACTCGATCAGGGGACTTTCATATACTCGCGCAGGGGGCTTTGTTATACTCGATCAGGGGACTTTGTTATACTCGATCAGGAGGCTTTGTTATACTCGATCAGGGGACTTTGGTATACTCGATCAGGAGACTTTGTTATACTCGACTAGGGGACTATTTTATACTTGACTAATGGACTTTGTTGTTCTCGATGAGGGGCCATTGTTATACTCGATCAGGGGACAAATTTATACTCGACCAGAGTACTTTGTTATACTCGATCAAGGGGATATGTTATACCCGATCAGGGGACTTTGTTATACTCAATAAGAGGACTTTGTTATACTCGATCAGGGGACTTTGTTTTACTCGATTAGGTGCCTTTGTTATACTCGATGAGGGGGCTTTCTTATACTCGACCAGTGGACTTTGTTATACTCGATAAGGGAACTTTGTTATACTCGACCAGGGGACTTTTCTATAATTAATCAGGGGACTTGTCATACTCGATCAGTGGACTTTCCTATATTTGACCATTGGACTTTGCTATACTCAATGAGGGGCTTTTGTTATACTCGATGAGGGGCCTTTGTTATACTCGATCAAGGGACTTTGTTATACTCGAGCAGGGGACTTTTTATACTCGACCAGAGGACTTTGTTATACTAATATCAGGGGACTTTGCTATTCTCGGCCAGGGGACTTTGTTATACTGTGTTATACTCCATCATGGGGACTTTGTTATACTGGACCAGGGGACTTTGTTATACTCTATCAGGGGACTTTGTTATTCTCGATCAGGGGACTTTGTTATACTCGTCCATGGGGCATTGTTATACTCGATCAGGGGACTTTGTTATACTCGATCAGGGTACTTTGTCTTACTCGATCAGGGCCCTTTGCTATACTCGACCAGGGGACATTGTTATACACGACCATGGGACTTTGTTATTCTCGATTAGGCGGCTTTGTTATTTTCAATCAGGGGACTTTGTTATACTCGATGAGGGGACTTTGTTATACTCGATTAGGGGACTTTGATATACTAGATGAGGGACTTTGTTATACTCGATTAGGGGCCTTTTTAGACTCGATCACGGACCTTTGTTATACTCAATCAGGGGACTTTGTTATACTCGATCAGGAGACTTTCTTATACTCGAGCAGTGGGCTTTGTTATACTCGATCAGGGGACTTTGTTATACTCGATCAGGAGGCTTTGTTATACTCGATCATGGGAATTTGCTATACTCGACCAGGGGACTTTGTTATACTCGATCAGGGGAATTTGTTATACTCGACCACGGGACTTTTTTATACTTGACCAATGGACTTTGTTATACTCGATGAGGGGCCTTTGTTATACTTGACCAGGGGCCTTTGTTACACTTGACCAGGGGCCTTTGTTATACTCGATTAAAAAACCTTGTTATACTCGACCAGGGGACTTTGTTATACTTCACCAGGGACTTTGTTATAGTCGATCAGGGGATATGTTATACTCGATCAGGGGACTTTGTTATACTCGGTTCAGAGGAAATTGTTATACTCGTCTAGTGGGCTTTGTTATACTAGGATCAGGGGACTTCATTATACTCGAACAGGGGACTTTGTCTTACTCGATAAGGGCCCTTTGTTATACTCGACCAGGGGACTTTGTTGTAATCGATCAGGGGACTTTGTTATGCTCGATCTGGAGACTTTGTTATCCTGGGCCAGGAGACTTTGTTATACTCGCTCAGGAGGCTTTGTTATACTCGATCAGGGGACTTTCTTATACTCGAGGAGGGGGCTTTGTTATACTCGATCAGGGGACTTTGTTATACTCGATCAGGAGACTTTGTTATACTCGACCAGGGGACTATTTTATACTTGACCAATGGACTTTGTTGTACTCGATGAGGGGCCATTGTTATACTCGATCAGGGGACTTTTTTATACTCGACCAGACTACTTTGTTATACTCGATCAAGGGGATATGTTATACCCGATCAGGGGACTTTGTTATACTCAATCAGGAGACTATGTTTTACTCGATTAGGGGCCTTTGTTATACTCTATGAGGGGGCTTTTTTATACTCGACCAGGGGACTTTGTTATACTCGATCAGGAAACTTTGTTGTACTCGACCAGGGGACTTTTTTATAATTAATCAGGGGACTTTGTCATACTCGATCAGTGGACTTTCCTATATTTGACCAATGGACTTTGCTATACTCAATGAGGGGCTTTTGTTATACTCGATGAGGGGCCTTTGTTATACTCGATCAGGGGACTTTGTTATACTCGAGCAGGGGACTTTGTTATACTCGATCAGGGGACTTTTTTATACTCGACCAGAGGACTTTGTTATACTAATATCAGGGGACTTTGTTATTCTCGACCAGGGGATTTTGTTATACTCGATCAGGAAACTTTGTTGTACTCGACCAGGGGACTTTTTTATAATTAATCAGGGGACTTTGTCATACTCGATCAGTGGACTTTCCTATATTTGACCAATGGACTTTGCTATACTCAATGAGGGGCTTTTGTTATACTCGATCAGGGGCCTTTGTTATACTCGATCATGGGACTTTGCTATACTCGACCAGGGGACTTTGTTATGCTCGATCAGGGGAATTTGTTATACTCGACCACGGGACTTTTTTATACTTGACCAATGGACTTTGTTATACTCGATGAGGGGCCTTTGTTATACTTGACCAGGGGCCTTTGTTATACTCGATTAGAAAGCTTTGTTATACTCGAGCAAGGGACTTTTTTATACTCCACTTGGGACTTTGTTATACTCGATCAGGGGATATGTTTTACTCGATCAGGGGACTTTGTTATACTCGGTTCAGAGGACTTTGTTATACTCGTCTAGCGGGCATTGTTATACTAGGATCAGGGGACTTTGTTAGACTCGATCAGGGGACTTTGTCTTACTTGATCAGGGCCCTTTGTTATACTCGACCAGGGGACTTTTTTGTAATCGATCAGGGGACTTTGTTATGCTCGATCTGGGGTCTTTGTTACACTGGGCCAGGAGACGTTGTTATACTCGAACAGGGATTATGTTATACTCGATCAGGGGACTTTGTTAAACTGGACCCGGGGACTTTGTTATACTCGATCAGTGGACTTTGTTATACTCGATCAGGGGACTTTGTTATTCTCGACCAGGGGACTGTGTTATACTCGACCAGAGGCCTTTGTTATACTCGGTCAGGGGACTTTCTTATAATCGATCAGGGGACTTTGTTATGCTCGATCTAGGGACTTTGTTATACGTCGCCTGGAGACTTTGTTATAATCGATCAGGGGATGTGTTATACTCGATCAGGGGACTTTGTTATACTGGACCAGGGAACTTTGTTATACTCGATCAGGGGACTTTGTTATACTCGATCAGGGAACTTTGTTATACTCGTCCAGGGGGCTTTGTTTACTAGGATCAGGGGAATTTGTTATTCTCGACCAGGGGACTTTGTTATACTCGACCAGAGGCCTTTGTTATACTCGGTCAGGGACTATGTTTTAATCGATCAGGTAACTTTGTTATGCTCGATATGGGGACTTTGTTATACTGGGCCAGGGGACTTTTTTATACTCGATCAGCGGACTTTGTTAAACTCGATCAGGGGACTTTTGTTATACTCGATGAGGGACTTTGTTATACTCGACCAGGGGCCTTTGTTATAGTCGATCACCACACTTTGTTATACTCTATAAGGGGACTTTCTTGTACTCGATAAGGGGAATTTGTTATACTCGATAAGGGGACTTTGTTAGACTCGAAAAGGGGACTTTGTTATACTCGACCAGGGGACTTTGTTATACTCGATTAGGCGGCTTTTTTATACTCGATCAGGGGCGTTTGTTATACTAGATCAGAGGAATTTGTTATACTCGATAAGGGGACTTTGTTATACTCGACCAGGGGACTTTGTTATACTCGATGAGGCGCCTTTGTTATACTCGATCAGGGGCGTTTGTTATACTAGATCAGAGGACTTTGTTATACTCGATTAGGGGCCTTTTTCAGACTCGATCAGGGGCCTTTGTTATACTCAATCAGGGGACTTTGTTATACTCGATCAGGGGGGTTCATTATACTCGATCAGGGGACTGTGTTATACTCGATGAGGAGGCTTTGTTATACTCGATCAGGGGACTTTGCTATACTCGACCAGGGGACTTTTTTATACTTGACCAGTGGACTTTGTTATACTCGATGAGGGGCCTTTGTTATACTCGATCTGGGGACTTTGTAATACTCGATCGGAGGACTTTGTTATACTCGACCAGGGGCCTTTGTTATACTCGATTAGAAAACTTTGTTATACTCGACCAGGGGACTTTGTTATACTCCACCAGGGACTTTGTTATACTCGATGAGGGGATATGTTATACTCGATCAGGAGATTTTGTTATACTCGGTTGAGGGGTCTTTCTTATACTCGTCCAGTGGCTTTCTTACACTAGGATCAGGGGACTTTGTTATACTCGATCAAGGGACTTTGTCTTACTCGATGAGGGCCCTTTGGATTACTCGACCAGGGGACTTTGTTATAATCGATCAGGGGACTTTATTATGCTCGATCTGGGGACTTTGTTATACTGCGCCAGGAGACATTGTTATACTCGATGAGGGGATATGTTATACTCGATCGGGTCTTTGTTATATTGGACCAGGGGACTTTGTTATACTCGATCAGGGAATTTGTTATACTCGATCAGGGGACTTTGTTATACTCGTCCAGGGGGCTTTGTTATACTCGATCAGGGGACTTTGTTATACTCGATTAGGGACTTTGTTATACTCGACAAGGGGACTTTTTTATACTTGACCAATGGACTTTGTTATACTCGATGAGGGGCCTTTGTTATACTCGATCTGGGGACTTTGTTATACTCGAACAGGGGTCTTTTTTATACTTGACCAATGGACTTTGTTATACTCAATGAGGGGCCTTTGTTATACTCGATCTGTGGACAGACTTATACTCGACCAGGGGACTTTGTTATACGCGATCAGGGGACTTCTTTATACTCGATCAGGGGACCTTGTTATACTCAATCATGGGACTTTGTTATGCTCGATGAGGGGCCTTTGTAATACTCGATGAGGGGGCTTTGTTTTATTCGACCAGGGGACTTTGTTATACTCGACCAGGGGAATTTTGTTATACTCGATCAGAGGACTTTGTTATACTCGATCACCGGTCTTTGTTATACTCGATAAGAGGACTTTGTTAGACTCGAACAGTGGACTTTGTTATACTCGACCTGGGGTCTTTGTTATACTCGATTAGGCGGCTTTGTTATACTCGATCAGGGAACTTTGTTATACTCGATGAGGGGCCTTTGTTATACTCGATCAGGGGCCTTTGTTATACTAGATCAGGGGACTTTGTTATACTCGATGAGGGGCCTTTTTTGGACTCGATCAGGGGCCCTTGTTATACTCGATCAGGGGTCTTTGTTGTACTCGATCAGGGGACTTTCTTATACTCGAGCAGGGGGCTGTGTTATACTCGATCAGGGGACTTTGTTATACTCGATGAGGAGGCTTTGTTATACTCGATCAGGGGACTTTGCTATACTCGACCAGGGGGCTTTGTTATACTCGATCAAGGGACTTTATTATACTCGAGCAGGGGACTTTTTTATACTTGACCAACGGACTTTGTTATACTCGATCTGGGGACTTTGTTATATTCGAGCAGGGGACTGTGTTATACTCTATCAGGGGATTTTTTTATACTCGACCAGAGGACTTTGTTATACTCGATCAGGGGACTTTGTTATACTCGACCAGGGGACTTTTTTATACTTGACCTTGGACTTTGTTATACTCAATGAGGGGCCTTTGTTATACTCGATCAGGGGACTTTGTTATTCTCGACCAAGGGACTTTGTTATATGCGATCAGGGTACTTTTTTATACTCGATCAGGGACTTTGTTATACTCAACCAGAGGATTTTGTTATACTCGATCAGGGGACTTTGTTATACTCAATTAGGGGACTTTGTTATACTCGATTAGAAAACATTGTTATACTCGACCAGGGGACTGTGTTGTACTCCACCAGGGACTTTGTTATGCTCGGTTCAGGGGACTTTGTTATACTCGTCCAGTGGGCTTTGTTATACTAGGCTCAGGGGACTTTGTTATACTCGATGAGGGGCCTTTTTTGGACTCGATCAGGGGCCCTTGTTATACTCGATCAGGGGTCTTTGTTGTACTCGATCAGGGGACTTTCTTATACTCGAGCAGGGGGCTGTGTTATACTCGATCAGGGGACTTTGTTATAGTCGATGAGGAGGCTTTGTTATACTCGATCAGGGGACTTTGCTATACTCGACCAGGGGGCTTTGTTATACTCGATCAAGGGACTTTATTATACTCGAGCAGGGGACTTTTTTATACTTGACCAACGGACTTTGTTATACTCGATCTGGGGACTTTGTTATATTCGAGCAGGGGACTGTGTTATACTCTATCAGGGGATTTTTTTATACTCGACCAGAGGACTTTGTTATACTCGATCAGGGGACTTTGTTATACTCGACCAGGGGACTTTTTTATACTTGACCTTGGACTTTGTTATACTCAATGAGGGGCCTTTGTTATACTCGATCAGGGGATTTTGTTATTCTCGACCAAGGGACTTTGTTATATGCGATCAGGGTACTTTTTTATACTCGATCAGGGACTTTGTTATACTCAACCAGAGGATTTTGTTATACTCGATCAGGGGACTTTGTTATACTCAATTAGGGGACTTTGTTATACTCGATTAGAAAACATTGTTATACTCGACCAGGGGACTGTGTTATACTCCACCAGGGACTTTGTTATGCTCGGTTCAGGGGACTTTGTTATACTCGTCCAGTGGGCTTTGTTATACTAGGCTCAGGGGACTTTGTTATACTCGATCAGGGGACTTTGTCTTACTCGATGAGGGCCCTTTGTTATACTCGACCAGGGGACTTTGTTATACTCGATAAGGGGACTTTGTTATACTCGATAAGAGGAATTTGTTATACTCGATCAGGGGACTTTGTCTTACTCGATCAGGGCCTTTTGCTATACTCGACCAGGGACTTTGTTATACTCGAGCAGAGGACTTTGGTATATTCAATCCGGGGATATGTTATACTCGATCAGAGGACTTTGTTAGACTCGATCAGGGGATATGTTATACTCGATGAGGGGACTTTGTTATACTCGGTTCAGGGGTCTTTGTTATACTCGTCCAGTGGGCTTTGTTATACTAGGATCAGGGGACTTTGTTATACTCGATCAGGGGACTTTGTTATACTCGACAAGGGGACTATTTTATAATTAATCAGGGGACTTTGTCATACTCGATCAGTGGACTTTCCAATATTTGAACAATGGACTTTGCTATACTCGATGAGGGGCTTTTGTTATACTCGATCAGGGGACTTTGATTATACTCGACCAGGGGACTTTGTTATACTCGATCAGGGGACTTTGTTATACTTGATTAGGGGACTTTGTTATACTCGATCAGGGGAATTTTGTTATACTCGATCAGAGGACTTTGCTAAACTCGACCAGAGGCCTTTGTTATACTCGATTAGAAAACTTTCTTATACTCGACCAGGGGACTTTGTTATACTCGATCAGGGGACTTTGTTATACTTGATTAGGGGACTTTGTTATACTCGATCAGGGGAATTTTGATATACTCGATCAGAGGACTTTGCTAAACTCGACCAGAGGCTTTTGTTATACTCGATCAGGGGACTTTGATTATACTTGACCAGGGGACTTTGTTATACTCGATCAGGGGAGTTTGTATACTCGAACAGGGGCCTTTGTTATACACGATCACCGGACTTTGTTATACTCGATAAGGGGACTTTGTTATACTCAATAAGGGGAATTTTGCATACTCGATAAGGGGACTTTGTTAGACTCGAACAGGGGACTTTGTTATACTCGACCAGGGGACTTTGTTATACTCGATTAGGCGGCTTTCTTATACTCGATGAGGGGACTTTTGTTATACTCGATCAGGGGAGTTTGTTATTCTCGAACAGGGGCCTTTGTTATACTCGATCACCGGACTTTGTTATACTCGATAAGGGGACTTTGGTATATTCGATCAGGGGATATGTTATACTCGATCAGGGGACTTTGTTATACTTGATTAGGGGACTTTGTTATACTCGATCAGGGGACTTTGTAATACTCGACCAGAGGACTTTGTTATACTCGACCAGGGGCCTTTGTTATACTCAATTAGAAAACATTGTTATACTCGACCAGGGGACTTTGTTATACTCCACCAGGGACTTTGTTATACTCGATCAGGGGATATGTTATACTCGATCAGGGGACTTTGTTATGCTCTGTTCTGGGGACTTTGGTATACTCGTCCAGTGGGCTTTGTTATACTAGGCTCAGGGGACTTTGTTATACTCGATCAGGGGACTTTGTCTTACTCGACGAGGGCCCTTTGTTATACTCGACCAGGGGACTTTGTTATAATCGATCGAGGGACTTTGTTAAGCTCGATCTGGGGACGTTGTTATACTGCGCCAGGAGACATTGTTATCGTCGAAGAGGGGATATGTTATACTCGATCAGGGGACTTTGTTATACTGGACCAGGAGACTTTGTTATACCCGACCAGGGGCCTTTGTTATACTCGATCAGGGGACTTTGTTATACTCGATAAGGGGACTTTGTTATACTCGATAAGAGGAATTTGTTATACTCGATCAGGGGACTTTGTCTTACTCGATCAGGGCCCTTTGCTATACTCGACCAAGGGACTTTGTTGTAATCGATCAGGGGACTTTGTTATGCTCGATATGGGGACTTTGTTATACTGGGCCAAGGGACTTTATTATACTCGATCAGCGGACTTTGTTATACTGGACCTTGGGACTTTTTTATACTCGATCAGTGGACTTTGTTAAACTCGATCAAGGGACTTTTGTTATACTCGATGAGGGACTTTGTTATACTCGACCAGGGGCCTTTGTTATACTCGATAAGGGGAATTTTTTATACTCGAAAAGGGGACTTTGTTAGACTCGAACAGGGCGACTTTCTTATACTCGACCAGGGGACTTTCTTATACTCGAATAGGCGGCTTTGTTATACTCAATCAGGGGACTTTGTTATACTCGATGAGGCGCCTTTGTTATACTCGATGAGGGGCCTTTGTTATACTAGATCAGTGGACTTTGTTATACTCGATTAGGGGCCTTATTTAGACTCGATCAGGGGCCTTTGTTATACTCAATCAGGGGACTTTGTTATAATCGATCAGGAGACTTTCTTATACTCGATCAGGGGACTTTGTCTTACTCGATCATGGCGTTTTGCTATACTCGACCAGGGACTTTGTTATACTCGAGCAGAGGACTTTGGTATATTCGATCCGGGGATATGTTATACTCGATCAGAGGACTTTGTTATACTCGATCAGGGGATATGTTATACTCGATCAGGGGATTTTGTTATACTCGGTTCAGGGGTCTTTGTTATACTCGTCCAGTGGGCTTTGTTATACTAGGATCAGGGGACTTTGAAATACTCGATCAGGGGACTTTGTTATACTCGATCACCAGACTTTGTTATACTCGATAAGGGGACTTTGTTATACTCGATAAGGGGAATTTGTTAAACTCGATAAGGGGACTTTCTTAGACTCGAACAGGGGACTTTGTTATTCTCGATCAGAGGACTTTGGTATATTTGATTAGGCGGCTTTGTTATACTCAATCAGGGGACTTTATTATACTCGATGAGAGGCCTTTGTTATACACCGATGAGGGGACTTTGTTATACTAGATCAGGGGACTTTGTTATACTCGATTAGGGGCCATTTTTAGACTCGATTACGGGCCTTTGTTATACTCAATCAGGGGACTTTATTATACTCGATGAGAGGCCTTTGTTATACACCGATGAGGGGACTTTGTTATACTCGATCAGGAGACTTTGTTATACTCGACCAGGGGACTATTTTATACTTGACCAGTGGCGTTTGTTGTACTCGATGAGGGACCTTTGTTATACTCGATCAGGGGACTTTTTTTTACTCGACCAGAGTACTTTGTTATACTCCATCAGGGGATATGTTATACCCGATCAGGGGATTTTTTTATACTCAACCAGAGGACTTTGTTATACTCGACCAGGGGACTTTGTTATACTCAATCAGGGGACTTAGTTTTACTCGATTAGGTGCCTTTGTTATACTCGATGAAGGGGCTTTGTTATACTCGATGAGGGGCCTTTGTTATACTCGATCAGGGAACTTTGTTATACTCGAGCAGGGGACTTTGTTATACTCGATCAGGGGACTTTTTTATACTCGACCAGAGGACTTTGTTATTCTATATCAGGGGACTTTGTTATTCTCGACCAGGGGACTTTGTTATACTCGACCAGTGTCCTTTGTTTTACTCGGTCAGGGGACTTTGTTATAATCGATCAGGGGACTTTGTTATGCTCGATCTGGGGTCTTTGTTATACTGGGCCAGGAGACTTTGTTATGCTCGATCAGGGGATGTGTTATACTCGATCAGGGGACTTTGTTATACTGGACCAGGGGACTTTGTTATACTCGATCAGGGGACTTTGTTATACTCGTCCAGGGGTCTTTGTTATACTCGATCAGGGGACTTTCTTATACTCGATCAGGGGACTTTGTCTTACTCGATCAGGGCCTTTTGCTATACTCGACCAGGGACTTTGTAATAATCAATCTGGGGACTTTGTTATGCTCGATATGGGGACTTTGTTATACTGGACCAAGGGACTTTGTTATACTCGATTAGGCGGCTTTGTTATACTCAATCAGGGGACTTTGTTATACTCAATCAGGGGACTTTGCTATACTCGACCAGGGTACTTTGTTATACTCGATCAGGGTATCTTTGTTATACTCGACCAGGGGACTTTTCTATACTTGACCAATGGACTTTGTTATACTCGATGAGGGGCCTTTGTTATTCTCGATTAGAAAACTTTGTTATACTCGACCAGGGGACTTTGTTATACTCCACCAGAGACTTTGTTATACTCGATCAGGGGATATGTTATACTCGATCAGGGGACTTTGTTATACTCGGTTCAGGGGACTTTGTTCTACTCGTCTAGTGGACTTTGTTATAATAGGATCAGGGGACTTTGGTATACTCGATAAGGGGACTTTGTTATACTCGACCAGGGGACATTGTTGTAATCGATCAGGGGACTTTGTTATGCTCGATCTGGGGACTTTGTTATACTGGCCCAGGAGACGTTGTTATACTCGATCAGGGGATATGTTATACTCGATCAGGGGACTTTGTTATACTGGACCAGGGGACTTTGTTATACTCGACCAGGGGACTTTGTTATACTCGATCAGGGGAGTTTGTTATGCTCGTCCTGGGGGCTTTGTTAAACTCGGTCAGGGGACTTTGTTATACTCGTCAAGCGGGCTTTGTTATACTCGATTAGGGGACTTTGTTATAATGGGCCAGGAGACTTTGTTATACTCGATCAGGGGATATGATATACTCGATGAGGGTCTTTGTTATATTGGACCAGGGGACTTTGTTATACTCGATCAAGAACTTTCTTATACTCGATCATGGCACTTTGTTATACTCATCCACGGGGCTTTGTTATACTCGATCAGGGGACTTTCTTATACTCGCTGAGGGACTTTGTTATACTCGACAAGGGGACTTTTTTATACTTGACCAATGGACTTTGTTATACTGGATGAGGGGCCTTTGTTATACTCGATCTGGGGACTTTGTTATACTCGACCAGGGGACTTTTTTATACTTGACCAATTGACTTTGTTATATTCAATGAGGGGCCTTTGTTATACTCGATTAGGGGACTTTCTTATATTCGACCACGGGACTTTGTTATACGCTATCAGGGGACTTTATTATACTCGATCATGGAAATTTATTATACTCAATCAGGGGACTTTGTTATACTCGATCAGGGGACTTTGTTATACTCAATCAGGTGACTTTGTTATACACGATGAGGGGCCTTTGTTATACTCGATGAGGGGGCTTTGTTATACTCGACCAAGGGAGTTTGTTATACTCGACCAGGAGACTTTGTTATACTCGATCAGGGGACTTTGTTATACTCGACCAGAGGACTTTGTTATACTCGGTCAGGGATATGTTATACTCGATTAGGGGACATTGTTATACTTGATTTGGGGACTTTGTTATAATCGATCAGGGGAATTTTGTTGTGCTCGATTAGAGGACTTTGTTATACTTGACCAGGGGCCTTTGTTATACTCGATTATAAAACTTTGTTATACTCGTCCAGGGGACGTTGTTATACTCGATTAGGCGGCTTTGTTATACTCAATCACCGGACTTTGTTATACTTGATTAGGGGACTTTGTTATACTCGACCAGGGGACTTTGTTATACTCGATCAAGGGACTTTTGTTATACTCGATTAGGGGAGTTTGTTATACTCGAACAGGGGCCTTTGTTATACTCAATCACCGGACTTTGTTATACTCGATAAGGGGACTTTGTTATACTCGATAAGGGGAATTTGTTATACTCGATAAGGGGACTTTGTTAGACTCGAACAGGGGACTTTGTTATACTCGATTAGGCGGCTTTGTTATACTCGATGAGGGGACTTTGTTATACTTGATTAGGGGACTTTGTTATACTCGACCAGGGGACTTTGTTATACTCGATCAAGGGACTTTGTTATACTCGATAAAGGGACTTTGGTATATTCGATCAGGGGATATGTTATACTCGATCAGGGGACTTTGTTATACTTGATTAGGGGACTTTGTTATACTCGAACAGGGGACTTTGTAATACTCGATCAGAGGACTTTGTTACACTCGACCAGGGGCCTTTGTTATACTCGATTAGAAAACATTGTTATACTCGACCAGGGGACTTTGTTATACTCCACCAGGGACTTTGTTATACTCGAACAGGGGGGACTTTGTAATACTCGATCAGAGGACTTTGTTATACTCGACCAGGGGCCTTTGTTATACTCGATTAGAAAACATTGTTATACTCGACCAGGGGACTTTGTTATACTCCACCAGGGACTTTGTTATACTCGATCAGGGGATATGTTATACTCGATCTGGGGACTTTGTTATACTGCGCCAGGAGACATTGTTATCGTTCGAAGAGGGGATATGTTATACTCGATCAGAGGACTTTGTTATACTGGACCAGGAGACTTTGTTATACTCGACCAGGGGCCTTTGTTATACTCGATCAGGGGACTTTGTTATACTCGATAAGGGGACTTTCATATACTCGATAAGAGGAATTTGTTATACTCGATCAGGGGACTTTGTCTTACTCGATCAGGGCCCTTTGCTATACTCGACCAGGGGACTTTGTTATAATCGATCAGGGGACTTTGTTATGCTCGATATGGGGACTTTGTTATACAGGGCCAGGGGACTTTTTTATACTCGATCAGCGGACTTTGTTGTACTCGATAAGGGGACTTTGTTATACTCGATAAGGGGAATTTGTTATACTCGATAAGGGGACTTTGTTAGACTCGAACAGGGGACTTTCTTATACCCGACCAGGGGAATTTGTTATACTCGATTAGGCGGCTTTGTTATACTGAATCAGGGGACTTTGTTATACTCGATGAGGCGCCTTTGTTATACTAGATGAGGGGCCTTTGTTATACTAGATCAGGGGAATTTGTTATACTCGATTAGTGGCCTTATTTAGACTCGATCAGGGGCCTTTTTTAGACTCGATCAGGGGCCTTTGTTATACTCGATCAGGGGAGTTTGTTATACTCGAGCAGTTGGCTTCGTTATACTCGATCAGGGGACTTTATTATACTCGATGAGGAGGCTTTGTTATACTCGATCAGGGGATATGATATACTCGATTAGAAAACTTTTTTAAACTCGACCAGGGGACTTTGTTATACTCCACCTGGGACTTTGTTATACTCGATCAGGGGATATGGTATACTCGGTCAGGGGACTTTGTTATACTCGGTTCAGGGGACTTTGTTATATGCGATCAAGGGACTTTTTTATACTCGATCAGGGAATTTGTTATACTCAACCAGAGGACTTTGTTATACTCGAGCAGAGGACTTTGGTATATTCGATCAGGGGATATGTTATACTCGATCAGAGGACTTTGTTATACTCGATCAGGGGATATGTTACACTCGATCAGGGGACTTTGTTATACTCGGTTCAGGGGTCTTTGTTATACTCGTCCAGTGGGCTTTGTTATACTAGGATCAGGGGACTTTGTTATACTCGATCAGGGGACTTTGTTAACACTCGATCAGGAGGCTTTGTTATACTCGATCAGGGGACTGCTATACTGGACCATGGGACTTTTATATTCTCGATCAGGGGACTTTATTATACTCGATCAGGGGAATTTTGTTAAACTCGATCAAGGGACTTTGTTATACTCGACCAGGGGCCTTTCTTATACTCGATCACCGGACTTTGTTATACTCGATAAGGGAACTTTGTTAAACTCGATAAGGGGAATTTGTTAAACTCGATAAGGGGACTTTGTTATACTGGGCCAGGAGACTTTGATATACTCCATCAGGGGATGTGTTATACTCTATCAAGGGACTTTGTGATACTGGACCAGGGGACTTTGTTATACTCGATCAGGGGACTTTGTTATACTCAATCAGGGGACTTTGTTATACTCGTCCAGGGGTCTTTGTTATACTCGATCAGGGGACTTTCTTATACTCGATCAGGGGACTTTGTCTTACTCGATTAGGGCCTTTTGCTATACTCGACCAGGGACTTTGTTATAATCAATCAGGGCACTTTGTTATGCTTGATATGGGGACTTTGTTATACTGGGCCCGGGGACTTTTTTATACTCGATCAGCGGACTTTGTTATACTGGACCAGGGGACTTTTTTATACTCGATCAGGGGACTTTGTTATACTCGATCAGGGGCCTTTTGTTATACTCGATCAGGGACTTTGTTATACTCAACCAGGGGCCTTTGTTATACTCGATCACCAGACTTTGTTATACTCGATAAGGGGACTTTCTTATACTCGATAAGAGGAATTTGTTATACTCGATTAGGGGACTTTGTCTTACTCGATCAGGGCCCTTTGCTATACTCGACCAGGGGACTTTGTTATAATCGATCAGGGGACTTTCTTATGCTCGATATGGGGACTTTGTTATACTGGGCCAGGGGACTTTTTTATACTCGATCAGCGGACTTTGTTATACTGGACCATGGGACTTTTTTATACTCGATCAGTGGACTTTGTTAAACTCGATCAGGAGACATTTGCTATACTCGATGAGGGACTTTGTTATACTCGACCAGGGTCCTTTCTTATACTCGATCACCAGACTTTGTTATACTCGATAAGGGGACTTTGTTATACTCGATAAGGGGAATTTGTTATACTCGATAAGGGGACTTTGTTAGACTCGAACAGGGGACTTTCTTATACTCGACCAGGGGACTTTGGTATACTCGATTAGGCGGCTTTGTTATACTGAATCATGGGACTTTGTTATACTCGATGAAGCGCCTTTGTTATACTCGATGAGGGGCCTTTGTTATACTAGATCAGGGGAATTTGTTATACTCGATTAGGGGCCTTATTTAGACTCGATCAGGGGCCTTTTTTAGACTCGATCAGGGGCCTTTGTTATACTCGATCAGGGGACTTTGTTATACTCGAGCAGTTGGCTTCGTTATACTCGATCAGGGGACTTTATTATACTCGATGAGGAGGCTTTGTTATACTCGATCAGGGGATATGTTATACTCGATTAGAAAACTTTTATCCTCGACCAGGGGACTTTGTTATACTCCACCTGGGACTTTTTATACTCGATCAGGGGATATGGTATACTCGGTCAGGGGACTTTGTTATACTCAGTTTAGGGGACTTTGTTATATGCGATCAAGGGACTTTTTTATACTCGATCAGGGACTTTGTTATACTCAACCAGAGGACTTTGTTATACTCGATCAGGGGACTTTGTTATACTCAATGAGGGGAGGGGACTTTGTTATACTCGGTTTCAGGGGTCTTTGTTATACTCGTCCAGTGGGCTTTGTTATACTAGGATCAGGGGACTTTGTTATACTCGACCAGGGGACTTTTTTATACTTGACCAATGGACTATACTCGATGAGGGGCCTTTGTTATACTTGACCAGGGGACTTTGTTATACTCGACCAGGGGACTTTGTTATACTCCACCAGGGACTTTGTCATACTCGATCAGGGGATATGTTATACTCGATCAGGGGACTTTGTTATACTCGGTTCAGGTGAATTTGTTATACTCGACCAGGGGACTTTGTTATACTCCACCAGGGACTTTGTTATACTCGATCAGGGGATATGTTATACTCGATGAGGGGACTTTTTTATACTCGGTTCAGGGGACTTTGTTCTACTCGTCTAGTGGACTTTGTTATAATAGGATCAGGGGACTTTGTTATACTCGATAAGGGGACTTTGTTATACTCGACCAGGGATCATTGTTGTAATCGATCAGGGGACTTTGTTATGCTCGATCTGGGGACTTTGTTATACTGAGCCAGGGGACTTTTTTATACTCGATCAGCGGACTTTGTTATACTGGACCATGGGACTTTTTTATACTCGATCAGTGGACTTTGTTAAGCTCGATCAGGAGACATTTGCTATACTCGATGAGGGACTTTGTTATACTCGACCAAGGTCCTTTCTTATACTCGATCACCAGACTTTGTTATACTCGATAAGGGGACTTTGTTATACTCGATAAGGGGAATTTGTTATACTCGATAAGGGGACTTTGTTAGACTCGAACAGGGGACTTTCTTATACGCGACCAGGGGATTTTGTTATACTCGATTTATCGGCTTTGTTATACTGAATCAGGGGACTTTGTTATACTCGATGAGGCGCCTTTGTTATACTCGATGAGGGGCCTTTGTTATACTAGATCAGGGGAATTTGTTATACTCGATTAGGGGCCTTATTTAGACTCGATCAGGGGCCTTTTTTAGACTCGATCAGGGGCCTTTGTTATACTCGATCAGGGGACTTTGTTATACTCGAGCAGTTGGCTTCGTTATACTCGATCAGGGGACTTTATTATACTCGATGAGGAGGCTTTGTTATACTCGATCAGGGGATATGTTATACTCGATTAGAAAACTTTTTTATACTCGACCAGGGGACTTTGTTATACTCCACCTGGGACTTTGTTATACTCGATCAGGGGATATGGTATACTCGGTCAGGGGACTTTGTTATACTCAGTTCAGGGGACTTTGTTATTTGCGATCAAGGGACTTTTTTATACTCGATCAGGGACTTTGTTATACTCAACCAGAGGACTTTGTTATGCTCGATCAGGGGACTTTGTTATACACAATGAGGGGACTTTGTTATACTCGATCAGGGGACTTTGTTATACTCGGTTTCAGGGGTCTTTGTTATACTCGTCCAGTGGGCTTTGTTATACTAGTATCAGGGGACTTTGTTATACTCGACCAGGGGACTTTTTTATACTTGACCAATGGACTTTGTTATACTCGATGAGGGGCCTTTGTTATACTTGACCAGGGGACTTTGTTATACTCGATTAGAAAACTTTGTTATACTCGACCAGGGAACTTTGTTATACTCCACCAGGGACTTTGTCATACTCTATCAGGGGATATGTTATACTCGATCAGGGGACTTTGTTATACTCGGTTCAGGTGAATTTGTTATACTCGACCAGGGGACTTTGTTATACTCCACCAGGGACTTTGTTATACTCGATCAGGGGATATGTTATACTCGATCAGGGGACTTTGTTATACTCGGTTCAGGGGACTTTGTTCTACTCGTCTAGTGGACTTTGTTATAATAGGATCAGAGGAGTTTGTTATACTCGATAAGGGGACTTTGTTATACTCGACCAGGGGACATTGTTGTAATCGATCAGGGGACTTTGTTATGCTCGATCTGGGGACTTTGTTATACTGGGCCAGGAGACGTTGTTATACTCGATCAGGGGATATGTTATACTCGATCAGGGGACTTTGTGATACTGGACAAGGGGACTTTGTTATACTCGACCAGGGGACTTTGTTATACTCGATCAGGGGAGTTTGTTATACTCGTCCTGGGGGCTTTGTTATACTCGGTCAGGGTGTTAGGTGTTCTGGGTAATAAGTTCTATATACAGGAGAGAACACAAACACCTGTATAGTTTTGTAGGTTCGGTTTACTCGATAAGAGTATGTACACAAAGGGGGGTAGCGCTCCCTAGCTAGGCTCCTGGTCAACTGCTATAGACGACGTATGGCAAGTGATACATTAGCAGCTTCCATACGTCGCCAGGCACATTAATTAAGCATGTGGGATATGGTAATAACATTGCCACACGCTGCTGGCTAGGCTGAATAAATAATACAAATGGAGCACATACATAATATACATACATAATATATAGTCCAGCATACATAATATACATACACCTCCCTCCCCCCTATACGCTCATAGCAAAGTCTTGAGCGGACCTTTTCTTCTGGATCCGTTCTGAGCGTCGAGGGACTTCATCACTGGGAAGGGTATGGGACTCAACACTGGTGGCGGGGCCAGCAGAAGGCATTGTTACGGGGCGGAGAAAACGGCGGTTCCTCCACCACACACGACCACTGGGTAACGCACCTGGTAGTCCCGTGACCTGCCGAGACCCATGACTACGCCTACTTTGTCCCAACGTAGGGAGGTCGGGTCCTGAACACGGACTTGGGTGCCGACACTCAACCTGGGGAGAGAACGGGCGTGGTCGTTGTAGCGGGCGACGACGTCCTGAACACGTTCGGCGGCTCGGCGGTCACAATCCTCTGTCTTGGCCTGCCACTCCTTGGAGAAGGATTGAGGGTGAGCAGGGACACAAGAACGAAGGGGGCGTCCATACAAAACCTGGGCAGGGGAGCGTCCGGTGTAGTTAGGTGTGTTGCGGAGTTCAAGAAGACCCCGGTCGAAGGCCTCGCAGTCAATATTCCCAGAAGGGGCCACCTTAAGGATGAGGTGCTTCAAAGATTTGACAGCAGCCTCAGCGTGGCCGTTGGACTGCGGGTAATGGGGCGATGACAACACATGCCGGACTCCCCATCGGTCAAGGAACACAGCAAAGTCCCGGCTTGTGAACTGAGGCCCTCCGTCGGTTCGCAGGCGTACAGGAACGCCCACGTCACGGAAGTAGTGGCGGAACTTGCTGATGGTGGCGGCAGACGTTGTGTCATTACCGCACTTGATGACAACCGGCCAACCAGAGAGACGGTCGACGATAACAAGGAAGGACTTTCCTGACACAGAGAAAAAGTCGGCCGACACAGACTCAAAGGGGCGGGTGGGGTTGTCGTCACTCATGAAGGGTTCCTGCTGCTGGCTGGGTTGTAGTACTTGGCAGGGCTCACACGCACGGACAACATTGGAGATGTCGGAGTTGATGCCGGGCCAGAACACAGTCTGTCGTGCACGTCGTTTGGTGGCCTCAGCTCCACGGTGACTGTCGTGAAGGCGAGCCAAGGCGTGGGGACGTGATGCAGCAGGGACAACTACACGTGCTCCGTACAGAACAAGGTCTCCGTCGCAGTAGAGTTCATCGCGGAGTTTCCAATACGGGAGCAGGGTGTTGTGAAGATCGTAGCGGTTGCTAGGAAATCCATTCCTCACACACTCGACAAGTCGGACGTAGGAAGGGTCATCTCGGGCCGCTGTTCGAAGGTCCTCCATTGCCTTGTCGTCATCTGGTGACAGGTCCGAACGAAGGGATTGGACGGCATGGAGAGTGACCACAGTCCTGACGGAAAGAGCGAGGTCGGCGTCGAGCACATGGTCTTCTGGAGTAGGGCGGCTGACAGGAGAGCGGGATAAGGCATCAGGGATGCAGAGCTCCTTACCAGCACGCCACACTGCTGTGAAGATGTACGCCGAGAGCTTCTCTTTCAGACGCTGGAGGCGAGGGTTCTCAACGGCGTCTAGCGTGTAGTGGTTGAGGATCGGAACAAGCGGGCGATGGTCGGTCACTAGGTGAAAGTGTTGCAGGCCTATGAGGTAAAACCTGCACTTGGACATCGCCCAAACCACAGCCAACAGCTCCAACTCAATAGTGGCATAGCGCATCTCGGTATCAGAGAGGAAACGCGAGCCACACTGGACGAGCCGGAACTGCCCTCCACCGTGATCCTGCAATAGGGCGTATCCCACGCCGTACAAGCGTGAGGCATCTGTCTGCAGAACCGTCGGCAAGGCTGGGTCAAACGTGGCGAGGACAGGTGGACTAGACAGGGCCTGTTTCACTTGCTGGAAGGCCTTGTCGTGGTCGGGGGTCCACAGGAATGTCCTCTTGGGGCTTATCAGGGGGCGAAGTGGTTGAGCAGCTGCGGAGATGTCCGACGAAAACTCTGCTAACTGGTTGACGAGACCGATGAAGGACCTCAAGTCGGTCAGGTTAGCAGGGGTGGGAAAATCCGTGATGGCGCGGACCTTTTCCGGGTCAGCTGCGATACCATTCCCTGAGAGGGTGTACCCACAAAAGTCAACTGAAGAGCTGGCCAGAACAAACTTGTCGGCATTTAGGGTAATGCCGTGCTTCCGGCACCTGTTGAGTACCTCGTAGATACGGCAGAGGTGATCCATATAATCCTCGCCGTACAAGAGTATGTCGTCGACCACTTTCACACAGTTTGCCAGACCTTGTAGAGCCATATCACCTCGAAGACAGAAAGCGTCTCCTGTAGCGGCGAATCCCATGGGGCCACGGCAATAACTGTAACGTCCATGCGGGGTGATGAAAGTTGTGAGTGGTCGGTCTTCTTCGGCAAGCTCTATCTGCCAGTATCCACACAGGGCGTCCATCGTCGTGAAGAAGCGCGCCTTCGGGTTCACACTGCGTATAGCTGCAAAGGGCGTGGGAGAAGGGTGCGCAGGACGAGACACCTGGCTGTTGAGCTTGGAGAGGTCAGTGGTGATCCGAACACCACCTTTAGGTTTTGCGACGACAACCATCGGGTGACACCATGGAGACGGGTCATCATCGGTTGGTGCAATAATTTCTTGGGCGACCATGGAGTCCAGTTCGTTTTTAACCGCCTCGCGGAAGGCCAGGGGAACCAGTCGAGGGGTGTAAATAGCGAAGGGCTTCGCGTCGTCCCTCAGGTGGATCCTCATGGGGGGGCCTACCATCTTCTTGAGAGGCTTGGATTCCAGAGCGGACTTGGTCACCAGAACGTCGCTGAATTCCTTCAGGAAGTACTTCCGAGCATCCGAAGGAGAGGTGTCACTGGCAAGAGGCAGGGGTAGGGCGGCAGCAGGGTCGTTGCTGCTCCCTTTTTGCACCCTGTTGGCGTGTTTTACCTCAAGAATAGGTTTGGGGAAGTCCTGGGAAATGATGGCCAACTCTTGACAATGTCTGTAGGACAGCAAAGGAGTCGGGACACCGTTATGCACATCAATCCGGGCTTGACACGACCTGTTGCCAAAGGTGACTTGTGCTTGGAGTGAACCCAGGGCCGGGGTCATCTGTGAACCATCTGCCATAAAGCGGAGATCCTTGGGGGGCGGTCCTAGATCACTTGGAGAGAGCCCCAAGCATTGCAAATGCTGGGGACCGATGACTGTAGCATCAGCGCCGGTGTCGGGCAACATCTGAAGACGGGATGACACACTGCGGTAGGTCACAATGACACTGATGTACTGGGGGACTTTGGTCCTGGGACGCGGGGGGGAGCACACATTCCTAATATGGCTCGAGCGTTGTCCAGGGTCGTCGTGCCTCTGATTGGAAGACTGTGGGCGGCCCTCTCTGGTGGAAGGGCGCTGAAGCTTCCGCCGACGCTGTCCCTTGGGTTTGTTGGAAGGGCAACACTTGTCATAGTGGCCCAGACGACCGCACACATTGCACTGTACGCGTTTGGCTGGGCACCGTACTGTGAGTGACCAGTGGCCCTTACGGTCACAACTGTTGCAGGTAGACTCAGCAGCTGGACATACCTGTGTTCCGTGCTGCTTACCACAGTTGTTGCAAAATGAACCGGGCGTGGACGTGGTGGGCGAAGGCGTAGGAGCATACTTCTTGTCCTTCTTGTACCGGGATACAGCGCGTACAGCTGTAGGGGGAGCACGGATGGCAGAGGTGGCACACCTGGCAGCCTCATAGGAGCGACATATCGTCAACACATCCTGAAGAGAAGAGGAAGAGTCGAGGGAGGTGAGGCGTTGGACAAGTTCCTCGTCCTTAACACCCATCAAGATCACCTGCTTCAACTGGGTCTCCTCACACTGCTGGTGGTGGCCTAAACATATATCTACCTCTTCCGAGGCTCCCTTAAGACGTACATAAAAAGC